>NW_026515872.1:0-156827 GCF_023601865.1 Aspergillus affinis
TTCGTTCTTTTTTTTATGTTTTTTATATTTTTTTTTTTTTTTTGTTTTTTACCATCTGGGAGCGGCACCACACAAAAAAAAAAAAAAAAAAAAAAAAAAAAAAAAAAAAAAAAACAAACAAACCCGGAGCAACGCCACACGCCGCTACAGGAAGACAGAGGATAGAGCGTCCACAGAATAGACACAGAGGACAGAGCAAAGAACTGGGAGACAGAATGGTGTGATCGAAAATTCTCGATGAAGAGGTTTTGTAAAGGTGTTCCGAAGGAACCCCTTCCATCCAGTGGATGAATAAGTTCGCCTTATAGATATCTCGAGCCGTACTTGAAGTCGCATAGAATGAAGTTTTCTCAGTGCCTCTCACTTACGAGGATTATCCATGCGTATCCAGCT
Organism: Aspergillus affinis; assembly: GCF_023601865.1. Classification (NCBI taxonomy): domain Eukaryota; kingdom Fungi; phylum Ascomycota; class Eurotiomycetes; order Eurotiales; family Aspergillaceae; genus Aspergillus; species Aspergillus affinis. The sequence goes on from NW_026515872.1 coordinate 394, forward strand.
ATTCACTCGCCAATCATAGACCCATTCCCCGTTGTACCGAGCTTTGAGGACTGGAGCTTTCACTACAATCTTCCAGCTGGTTGGAATTTCGACATACCACGTGAATCTGGCAATCCACCCTCCAAGACAGACCACTTTGGCAGAAGTAGCCCTTTCCTGTGAGTTTCGTTCCCCTCCTCTAAGTCCAAGACATTACCGCAATTATTACAAGACCAAGTTAGTTTGTCGCTATAAGTAACTCACTTATAAACCTACCTTGAGGTGTCCCACGGCACGGCTCTTTTTACACGGACGATGATGGTATCTTGATTCGTGCAAAAAGCGCAAACAAGATGCGGTATGATCAATGGTAAAGCATGCCGTTATGGCGTTGACGAAGATGGCTGGTACGTTTCCAAACCCACCAGTATACATACGGGATGCATACAGAGCTCAAACGGTGCAATGTTCTGGAATTTCCCTCGGCTGACTATCGGTGCTCAAATGATGACAGGACTCGACCATGTGCCAAAAGGAAGCCGCTGTAACGCCGTGTGTTCGTCGTAGGTTCGTACGCCGATGTTGGACGTCGGGATGGAGAAGAACCATGAAGTGCGGGATCTGATCTCGGCAATTCTGCCTATTAAAATAGCGGCTGAGGGTGAGGAGGTTGCGGTGACTATTGCGTATCTGGTGAGCCCGGCGGCGAGTTGTATCAATGATACGAGTATTGTGATTGATTCGGCGATTACCACCACTGTTCGTTTGGTTTAGGAGATGGGGTTGGCTTGATTGATATTGTTCTGTTTGGTTAGTAATTTTAGTAATGGGAATTTATTCGGATCCTGAGGAGCGTTGATTTATAAAATAATCATTCTTATGATGTTGGAGTAAGGTATCCATACGGCCGGTATAGAGGAAGGGGTATAGAGAAGGACTTGTGAAGGTCAAGACGCTCATCGCATTCAGTCTTAAACCAAGACATCAAGTCGAGCAATCGGTTCTCGAGATCAGATTCACGATACCCTACTCGTCGATCCGGATGTCATTCCCTGCAAAGCCCCATCGAAGCACGATGGAAGACAAAAAAAAAAGATGCGGAGAAAGCCTTACACACCGCCGATCTCCAGAATCGACTAGACCGAAACGAGGGCCCGCGGCACCCCGTCACATGACCGGACCGGCCACACAGCGACCCAACACGGCCTAGCGGCAATCAAGCGAGATGGTCCGAGCCCGCATATCGGGAGTGGAAGGCACACAACGCATTTTCAACCCTAACCTTTCCGTTCAACCTCAACGCCCAGCGACGACAGTACACGCCTGCCAGACACCGTCACGTCTAGGTTTTCCTCGCCTCAAATTTCAAGATGACTCACGACTCCGTCTGGTACAGCCGGCCTCGCAAGTAAGGATCCATCCCTAATTTCTGTGCGGGTTTTGGTTTTGGTTTCGGGGGAGGGTGGAATGGAAGGATTATCGGGGATTGAAGGTTACAAGATGAGAAACAATTGGGCTAATTACTTTTTTTCTCGATAGGTTCGGCAAGGGCTCCCGCTCCTGGTACGATAAATATCTCCCCCGATGAAATCGTTCGATACGATATGATGAAATTATTCTATATCTGTGTGCGGTATTGGAATGGACGAAAACTGATGAATCGATCGATATAGCCGTGTCTGCTCTCACCGCGCCGGTCTCATCCGCAAGTACGGGGTATGGAATATCTGAATCCAGCTTTACACTGCAGATTGCGAAAGATCTGCAGTTTCTAGGAATATAATAACTGATCGGGGAATTTGAATACAGATGAACATCTGCCGTCAGTGCTTCCGTGAGAAGTCCACGGACATTGGTTTCAACAAGGTTGGTTTATTCCATTTAATACGACTCCAACGATCGAATTGGGAAGACTACACAAATTTTGGAGGAAAAGAAAAGAAGCGCAACCGGACACATACACCACCATATTCGAATCAAACATACGTGGGAGCGCAATCACTAACCAGAGCCTCAACCCTACACAGTACCGGTAAATTAATCGCGATCTCCAATTCCTATTCACGACGAATCGTTACGTGCTCGGCGCCCGGTCAGAAACCAATGCGGACATAATGATGAAGAAGAACCGATTTGTACTCCGACGGGACAAGACCAGTTTGGAACAGTGAATAGCTCTCAAACCCAACGTTGGAGGACATCAATCAATTTTAAAAATGGGAAATCTTTTTATTTTGAAAAGAGCAACGAGGAAAGTTTATGCGTGGATGGTCGGTGTTGACAATTTTTTTTATTAAAAGGTGTCATGTCGAAACCTTTGTGTCTGTGTCTTGGCTTCCAATTCAATATCTACTTGAATTGAAGTGAGGAAATTTTTCTTTTAAAATCAATTCACTCCTGGGGAATTAAAAACATTGCTTTCTTGTTTCCTTGTCTTCCACCGAGGAATTCCCCTGTTGCGAGAATGAATTGCGTCGAGTCCCGTCTTTCGATCTGGTCTTCCACGTAGTCCTCGTGACGGCTGAACATGACTCTCCCTTCGATTGCGCCTGCCTTGGATCCCGCCTACTCGCCCTTCCTACTCTTCCTACTGGTCCCGTGAATGTCCCGTCCCGTTACATGCATTCGTCTATCGGTTTGAATGGGGAGATATACGTCTACGTGCTTGGCAGTCAGTCACATGTAACAGGAAATGCTAATTTATCTATGCGTCCTTCCAAATCTCTCACCTACCCCCTACGTCTTACCATATCCGACAGACCATATCCAATGACCCAAGCACTTATACAGTCCCGTTCTCCGCGTAGACCTATCATAAAAAGCAAGTAGAATTCAAGATTTATCTACCAAGATTTGTACATGATCGCCTGCATCCCGATAACAACCAGTCATATCTAGATAAACCAGATCCGCAGTCCAACATGAACAGGACTAAGTCTTTGCGTCTCGCAATAGATAGATATAGAACGTCGATCCCAAGCTCCAGGTCGGAATGTGAATCGAGCAAAGGAAAGAAAACGAAGAGAGGAAAGAACAGAGATCAGAACGGTCTTAACTCCATGCCATGAAACTCCTAACCGCTGGAACAGGGTATGCAGTAAAAAAAAAAAAAAAAAAAAAAAAAAAAAACAGAGCCACCTTACATGAGGGGAAAGAAAAGAGGAAGAAAGAATAAAAATCATAAAGCAAGTAAACATCCCATGCGCGTTGATCACTCTTGACAGCTACTTTGGAGCGCTCGCCAAGGATCGAATATTGTAAAATAGAAGATAGGCGTCGGCGTTAAGGACGTCGGCCTCAGTCGCTGGAGTGACCTGGTCATCGTTGAAGAGCATCCACTGCTGTATGTTAGTACCATCTGGATGTGAAGTGGTATGGGATGTGACAGGGATGGACATACCCGATCACCTTGACGACAATAGGCATAATAATGACCAGCGTCAAGTTTTCCCTTATGAACCACCGCGGACGACAAGTCATACACGTATCGCGATCTGTCAGTCAGAGGGTGTGGGTTGGTTGTGTATGGGAGCATATTGATGGACAGTGGGAAATCAATTCTGCCCTCGAGCTTCTCCGAAACCGAAAAAGTATGTTCATAGCGCTATCAACGAGATTAGGACGGAGTGTGCACTGCAATATAGATAAACGCATACCTTCAACTGCATGCACAGAATCGCCGGCAATTTCTTGATGCGCAGCTGCTTCGTCGCCTTTTGAGGGGTGTCCCCGCATGAGGTGCAGTTGTAAACACCTGCCATGAGTTTCTCAGGGGAAGTGAAGCTATCAAGGCATCCGGTCAGTGTAGGTGGGGAGGAGGGCCCAGAGCCGCCCATGGCGCGCTTCTTTGCCTGCACCTGAACATCCAGACTCAGATCCACCATGGGATCTTCAGTTCGCGTGACATTGCCGCATTTGTCGCAAGTCACGCTGCTGCGAAGCTTGCCGTAAAACGTCTTGTGGAAGAAGCAGGGACAGCCTTTCTCATGGCTCTCCAGATGTCCATCGGTGGTTGCGTGCAGCTTATCAACCAGAAACTGGTAATATTCGTGTGCATCTTGCTGATGATATCCTGCGAGAGCCTGAGGAAGGTGTCAGTATCGTTTTTCAAGGCCCATGAAAAGTCGTGATCGCATACCGCGCTTCCCCGCCATGTTGCCACGAGAAGGTTCAGGGCCGCGAATCCGTCCACTTTCTCGGTACTGTTGAAATCGGCAAATGCTTCTGCAACCGCACAGCCTATGCAATCGGGTATTTGGCAATCATGATGGTGTGGATGGCCATTGCCCAGGAAATAAGTGGTCAGGATTGGGTCGTGAAGCAGAGTCTGAAGAATGACATTCATGTAACAAGTTTGGCCCAGGTTATACAATCCCCTGGCGCCAGCTTTCGCGCAAAGGCGTCTGTTGGCGTTGCTTCTGACATACAGCTCATCGGCCGAGCTCTCGCTGAACCGACGTTTTTGAGCAACTGTTCCATTTTAGCTTGGAAGAACACAGGGACATGACTGCGTATACGAACCTTTGATTGTGTTCTCTGATGATGACGATCGCAGCCGCTCCAGGCTGTGATCGTAGATGAGATCTTCACAGCTCTGGCAATATAGCGCGCGATTCCTTGATTCCATGACTAGACGGAGATTAGCAAGGATTTCTAGAGTCACGCGCAGGACTGACTTACAAAATGAATGTCCTGTTTTCTCAGTGTGCTTATTCCGACTGCTTGGGGTGCAGGCTTCGGAGCAAGTCAAGCACGTGTATTTGGGTCTCAGAAGACTATAGGCACGCGGACCCGTAGTGTTCTTTCCAATCATCTCCGCCGTAATGGGATGAGGAGCCAATGCATTGTGAGTCTTGAGAAACGAATTCTTGAACTGATTCGCAGTGCTTCCCGCATGCGCAAGTTGAGTGGCAATGTGCTCTTGTGGCCCGTCAGCATGGAGAACAAAACTTGAGAGAAATCTGCCATGGTGTTTGCATACCACAGCCAAACTCGGCCTCCGAAAGGAGCGTCACGGAAGCTACGCTGGCCATTGTGAGGATGTCAGATCGGTAGGGCGCTAGTATAGAATTGAGGCGTCCCGAGTTTAGTTCAGAAGGAAGAGGTTGCACAGTAAGAAAGCAAACTCCCGGGGGACAAAGTGGATCATGCGACAAGATGGAGTCAATCAGTTGCCAAGGAGGCTCAGCTCTATAGGATGGGGGAGGCAGGTGAAACAATGCAGTATTCTAAGCGCAGAAACAATGGGGATCCATGGAATGAGACACGGTCAAGAACCCTTGATGCATCACACCAGCATTGTGCGTCTGGGTGGTCAGCCTCCTGGTCAGGGTCAATTGGAGGTGTCCAGTAGCAGACGGCGTCAGTGAATCGTCGACGGACAAGTGAAGTTCCAGTAGGTTGTGTTCCGTTGCGGTCGGATCGGGTCCCGAAGAGTACCGCAAGATAAAAGTCGGGAGGGTCTGCCAGCCCTCTCAGGCTCAGGCTCTTACTTTGGCGACTAGAGGGGGGTCACTGGAGCGAGCGACACTGCGGAGCACACAGATGTATCCAATAGGAGTAACAATAATAACTAGAAGAATCGAACTCTCCGAAAGGGAGTAGGGCGCTGGGGACGGAGGGAGCTAGTCTAAAGGATCTTTTTCGCTGGTCGCAAGGGTGTGTCGCCGCGGCTGCCCAGCGATAAGACCCCGGGACTGCCATTGATCCGTCCCCACGTGGTCTTTTCCAGTATGACTATACACTATACACACTACGGTGTATGCACTACTGACTATGGCAAGCAGAACAACTTAGTCGTCACTGGGCATCTCTATTTGCCAGTTTCATTATTCATTAACATCGATCCATCCCCTCGACGGATCTCCCCAAGACTAAATGCATCCGTGCAACACAACCCAAGTGAAAGTAGCACAGCCAGAGCTCTATGAATTCAAACGGGAAAGCAACTGTCGCAGCAAATTGCAAATTTAGTATCCGGTCATTTCAGTTGCCATGCTTGTCGTACGACAATACGATGAGGATAGATCGTCGTGATGTCGCATGCGCTGGTCTCCAGTGTCCAACATCATTGACACTACTTTCTGAGTCTCTTGTCCATCGCTTCCTGTCAGAGTATCAAACGGCGATCTAAGATTAGGTCTTGGTGCCAGAATACTTGTAGCGCAGACCAGTCCTTCCGGGTGCGATTTCGAGCCGACGAAGCCTAGTCCACGAGTCTGTTTATAACCTCCCTGAAACTATCCCTTTAGCAATCGCATATGCTCATCGCATTCCCCTTCCCCGAGGTAGAGCACTCGGACGCGCTCGGTTCGTTCCCCTTGTAGTATAACGGCCGCTACTGGAGCCACGGGTACGGGTTCCTCTCGTGGTTCCGCGCGAAGGAAGAGACGATTTGGTCGTCGGTTTGGAGGGTAGTGTAGTGGAGGGGTGTTCGACAAACGTGGTGTCGGTGGTTCTGGAACGGCATTGTTATGAGCATGTGCAGCACTTAGTCAAAGCAATGATAGACTCACATGTACGTTGCTTCGTCATCCATTGAAGGTCGGGTTTGTTCTGTCTCATACTCTGGAGGTTTGTCAATACGGTGTGTTCATGATGCGAGACACGACAACCATACCTTTCTGTGCTTCCGCTAGCTTCGCCCTTCTAAACGATTCGGGAATCGGAGCCTGCAAACGACTTTAGCACAAAGTCTTGACCGATGCCATCACTTTGGTCCGCCATACCTCCGGAAAATCGACACAAAATGCATTCATGTTCATTCCGTACAGAAAACTGGCGAAGCTTTCGCTGAAGCGCGTCAGACTCTCGTGCATTAACTGCAGGTGCATGAAGTTGGCCTCGAGGTCGGCCATGGAGTCGGCAAGTTCTGCAAACTGGGGCTCCAGGGCATTGATGGCCGGTTGGGTATAGCCTGCATTGCCGATACTACCTCCATATCCATGACCTTCGCGAAAAGATGACCGAGAGCTAGGTCGGAGGGGGGTCGTGGGCCTGGAGGAAGGATGCGGACGCGAGGAGGCTCGGGCGTCCATTCTGGCGATTCAATTCCGAGGTTTGAAGGGTCAAGCACAGGCAGGAGAAAGCGTAGGAGTGGGGTCGGTAGGAATGCGGAATTGCGCGTGCCTCGAATTTAGTCGGTATCTAGTTGGAGCTAGAGCTTTTTTCTCGATGATTGATTTAATATTGGGGCTCGGTTAAGTGGACGAAAATCTATCTTTAGAGCGTTAAAAGGGTGTTTGTTGACGCCGGCGGTTGATCCCCCGCTTTCGGGTGGCGGAGGCCTCAGGCCCTGCACTGAACCCCTGGTTGGCTCCATCTTTTGGGTCCCTTCTCACTTTTTTCCCTTGCTATTCTTCCTTGCTAATTATTGCCAATTCCCTGCCTCTTGGTCCCTTTCTGGCCTTCGTTTCTTCTCGTTTCATTTTTTTTTTTCCCTCTTACTTCCCCGCATCCGCAGTTAAAAAGTTCAGGGGTCTGATCTCTGTCTGATCTTGCTAGTCGCACCAAGGAGTACGCGGAGAACGGAGACCAGGATTGCACCCACTTCTGTCCCTCCCTGTGGTCTCTTTTTTCTAGCACATGCATGCTGGTTCGTTTCTACGTCGCCGCCTCGCTCATTTTTCGGCCAAGTCCTTCCATTCCACCCCGTTTCAGCTGCATCGATTTGGGGGTGCACAGATATTCTTACCGTCCTATCCAAGACCAAGCTCCTTAACCTTCTCTAATCCACTTCGACGGTCCCTCTCCACTTTCTCCCCTTCGTCACTTGAGGAACCGAGGAAGGCTGTATCTTTCTGGACAATCACATTCGCCATCGCTCTACTTTGTGGAGGAACCTGGTTACAGGATAAATACCATAACTCCGTGGACAACCCGTCGCTTCCGCCGCTTCCGCAGCCCGATCTAGACAACCAGGAATTATCACCTTTCCTCGGAGTAATCGATACCCTCAAAACAATGCCTGCCGAAGCCGCCCCCGGAACCGTGGGCACCCTTACGCCCGAGCAGGAAGCCAAGTTGCAAGAGTTTTGGATGCTGTTGTTGAAAGTTTGCGGTGTCAGCCTGGAGGGTATTGAACAAACCGGAGACTCGAGCGCATCCCAGAAAAAGGAACAGCAACCCCAACAACCTACTAAGCGGAGAACGTTCGGATTATTCGGTGGTGGAAAAAGCAGTGAAGAGGACGATGCTGCCAGTGTGAAGTCGGCGAATATTGCCTCCATCGACATTACCGATGGCGATGACAAGTATGGACAGTCGAAGGAATTCCAGCAAGCTCTTGTTGACATGAAGCCGGAGGAAATCCGCACTACCGTTTGGAATATGGTCAAACAAGACAACCCCGATACTTTGCTTCTGCGCTTCCTCCGGGCGCGCAAGTGGGATGTCAAGAAAGCGCTGATCATGTTCATCTCTACGATCCGGTGGAGATTGCAGGAGGTCAACGTGGACGATGATATCATGAAGAATGGCGAACATCTCGCCTTGAAGCAATCGCAGAGTTCGGACCCCACGGAAAAGAAAGCTGGCGAGGAATTCCTCATGCAAATGCGCCTGGGCAAAAGTTTCCTTCATGGCGTTGACAAGCTCGGCCGACCCATCTGCGTTGTCAGGGTGCGCTTGCACAAGGCCTCCGACCAGAGCACGGAAGTTTTGGACCGCTTTACTGTTTACACTATTGAATCTGCCCGAATGATGCTCGCACCTCCCGTTGAAACCGCCGTAAGTGTTTCTATTCCATGTCTTGACGATCAATTTTTAACCTAGAATAGTGTGTTGTCTTTGATATGACTAATTTCTCTCTGTCGAATATGGTACGTCCCAAGTCTCTTCTCTACGTGATGAAAGCATATCTAATGAACTTAACTTAGGACTATAACCCTGTTAAATTCATGATCAAGTGCTTTGAGGCCAACTACCCCGAGTGTCTTGGAGTGGTGCTCATTCACAAAGCCCCTTGGCTCTTTTCAGGTTCGTAGCTCCCTTGCATCCGCACTTGTGCTTGACAGCATGTTCTAACCATTGTGCAGGAATCTGGAAAATCATCAAGGGATGGCTCGATCCAGTTGTTGCCGCCAAAATCAACTTCACTAATAATGTCTCGGATTTGGAGAAATTCATCCCCCGGGACCGCATCATGAAGGAGCTCGAGGGTGACGAGGACTGGGAATATAAATACGTCGAACCCCAGCCGGGCGAGAACAAGGCCATGGAAGACACGACAAAGCGAGACGAGCTACTCGTGGAAAGGCAGAAGCTCGCGCAGGAAGTTCAAGATGCAACCATCGCGTGGATCTCGGCCAGCCGGAAGAAGGACGACGAAGCTCTGAAGACCGCTAAAGAAGACCGAAACGGTCTGATTGAGCGGTTGAGAGTTCAATACTGGCAGCTCGACCCTTATATCCGTTCTAGGTCGCTATACGACCGCCTGAACGTCCTCCAAGGCGATGGCAAGATTAATTTCTACCCCGCCGAATCGAAATAAACGATGCCTTGGGTTAGGTTTGAATGAGTTGAACCTTTTAGATAGTTAGACTTTTTTGATTTCTTTTTTCTCTTACTATATAATCCTCGATAGGAAAGTTTCTGTTTTATCTAATGTGACATACAGCATGTATATAAAGCACCTCATGATGGACAATGTGATGACTCTGGGGAGTCGGTTTTTGGTCTCCTTGCTTCCTGAATGTACTATTAGAGTTACACAAAGCCCTACCCAAATCAGCAAGGGAATGATCAAGTGGCCATTCAGCTGCAAGATCGATCCGGTTTTAGGATAGTCTCCGCACCAGGGAGTTTCGAGGATTGGGCTTTGGTTCAAACTGACAGGGGCCCTTACAGGGCCGCTAATATGTGGCACTATTGAATACGCCTCATCTTCCGTCACGAGGCCAACCCGCCACTAGATGTGAAACCTCATGTTGAACTAAAAGGTCAAACCATCCGTCCATTGATTGATTATTAAATGAAGGATCGAAGTTCATTTAAGATTGCACTACGGAACACAGCAGACGACGCCCAGCCATGGCACCAAGCCGGGGATAGAACCGCTGTGCGAGGTACAATATGAAGGTATGTACATAGCTTTTGTGTAAGGAAGACCTTACATCTTAGACTTGAGCTCCTCGTGCAAGGCCTTCAGCTTATCCATGTCCGTGTCCTGGGCGGGCCATCCAACACCAAGACCTTCCGTCTCATTGGGCTTGGGGATCTGCGTAACCGTTAGCCCTGTCTAGATGTCACACGGAGTCGACGAGGCGATCAGGTAGTAGCGTGTGTAACAGCTGTCAATGCGACCTTCGACATAGGAGTAGGCTAAACTTACCATGTGGAAATGAACCTAGTACGGCGAAGAAACACATAAGTCAGTCACCAACTTCCATGTCATAAGAGACTAGCGTGGAACTTACATGAGGCACCACTTGGTGGGCAATGCTACCGTTGTTCTGCAAGACATTGAAGTCCTTGGCACCAGTGATCTGGGCCACCTTCTTTGCGACGGGCTAGAAGGAGAGGAAGAGAGAGGCAATCGTCAGTTCATTTGACTCCAACATGAACTCAAGGGCGGTTGGCTCGGTTCTCGACCCAAACTGCGGGGAAAGGAAGGGATGGTCGTGGAAACTGGTCGCGTCGTCGCCCAAGGTCCCCAGATTTTGTCACGTCCCTATTAAAGGACGATCTATCCGCGACCCGAGCCAATTTGAGATCTTCTATCATTTTGCACATACCAGGATTTCAGTGAGATGATCGTCGGGGATGTCGGTAAGCTTTTCGCCGTGGAACTTGGGGATCACGAGCTGTCATTGTTCAGAAATCGGTCACTGTTAGTTGATTTTTTTCCCCTTTCTAAACACAGACAAGACAGATTGATATAGAGGACTCGACTGGGAAGTGCAGGATATACACAGGTGTTCGACCGATGCTGAACAGGCCCGTTGTCCATGGGTGCGCAGATCACGGTCGAATTGCAGTGCGGGGAGGTCGGAAATCACAATGAATAGAGACTTACGGCATGTCCGCGGCTGAGAGGTTGAATGTCAAGGAAGGCAAAGACCTTGTCGCTCTCGAAGAGCTTGAAGGAAGGGATATCACCTATAATCCATAGCAAAAGTTAGCTAGCTACGTCACCCATTTAGGTTCGACGTCTATCATCGCGACGCGCCCGTAAAGAAACCAAGAAACCGAAAAGGGATTAGTTTCGAAGAGAAAGACCGTACCCTTGATAATCTTGCAGAAGATACAAGCAGCAGAAGAAGACATTTTGGGATATCGTCGACGAAGTCTATATAGCTAGAGAAAACAAGAACTGCGTAATTCAGCTCGAGAGGAGAAACGACCGAATGCGGGGTTCAAGGCGGAACCGGACGGGGACATGAAGGGCGGTCGGAAAAGAAAAAAGATGGAGAGCGGCCGGGTCGAACTCCCGCCTACCTGGAAATGAAAGGGGGGTATAAGTCACTAGTGGGAAGAATAAGTGAGGATGGTGACAAACTAGCTCAGAACCCATTTCTTGCCTTTTACCAGAGATGGCCGTGGTTTGCGCCAAACATCCTCTGCTCAATCTTTGGATACCACCTATCGACACAGTCGTCGGTTTTATTGTTTTTCTTTTTGCGGGCTTCGTTTCCTAAGTTATCATTATGGTCCCTACTCTTTTTCTGGTCTTCTTTGGCCCTCGGGAGGTCTACTTCTCGAGAGCGGTGCGTGTGCAAAATAGTGCGTATATCCTGTGTCGATAACCTCCACGGCCGCTCCTCAACTTCCTCGAGGCACTTCCATGCACCACCGGCAATAGTGTTATTGCAAAAGATGAATATAAACCATTCATGCGGCTTCCGCGTCTTCCGTTGGAGTTGGTTGGCATGTTGGAATCGTCTCCAATCGCCGTATCAGTTGCCTGATATCAAGCAGCGGACTTTTGTCCGCTGTAACTAACTCACCCCTCCATCCACGCAACTACCACCAATCCCAATGTACCTATTGTTCCTAGCTCCCTCGGTGTTAGCCCCACCCCAATCTGATTCCCCGCGATGATACTCTTAGTCTGGTCTTATTTACCGTTGTCTCTTCTACTACGGAGTACTCCGTACAACACCTCTCCACGGAGGGTGTGCTCTCTACCCCAACACCCAGAAATTTGGAGAAGTGAAAGGCTCGCAGACCCCGAACCAGGATCCCCTGATTCCTAATTGGCAAGATCACCGAGCTCTAGAGCCAAGGATTTGACCCCACTCATACACCTACCTTATCATTTGCTATGTCTCCGCAAAAGCAGGCTTATCTACCGCGCGTCTCCAACGATGGCCTTGTATACATATAGGCCCCGGTCCTACTCGCTAGATAAATAAGATTGCTTCCGCTCTATTTTTCATATCTTTGGCTGTATCGAGTACCTGATTGTCTGTCCTGCGTACGGCATATTAACCAACACGCATACAACCCTATCGGCCCTGTTACATCTTCGACACGAGCCATGCTCTCGACGGAATTGTCCGAGGCACAGGTCTCGGCCCTGAGGGCCAATAAAGAACGCCTTGCAAAAGACCTCCATCATAGCTGCCAATGGGGCTTTGGGATCCGCTGGGGAGAGTGAGTATCTCATTTACTTTTCCTTGCCATAGTAGACGCATAGTATTCTAACGATTACCCAGTGGCTCTACAGACACAGGCATGCAGCGCCTGGCGCTATCGGACGAAGACAAGACAGTGCGAGACTGGTTCATTGAGACAACAAAGGCATTGAAATGTACTGTCACGGTTGACGAAATGGGCAATATCTTTGCCGTACGGCCCGGACGACGCAAGGACGTGCCTCCGGTGTTCATCGGTAGTCATCTGGACACTCAACCTACCGGCGGTCGGTACGACGGCATCCTTGGTGTTATTTCGGGGATCGAGACCTTGAAAGTTATCGACGAGATGGGTATTGAGACTGAGGGTGGTGTTGGTGTTGTGAACTGGACAAAGTAGGACCCCTTTTTGATCAATTTATTAGGGCTATCGTCCGTCAAACCATCGCGACTAATATCTGTACAGTGAAGAGGGTGCTCGTTTCCCTATCAGTATGGTCTCCTCTGGGGTATGGGCCGAATGCATTCCACTTGAACGAGCCCATGGACTCAAAGAGGTCCCGACCGTGGCGTCTCTCCCTACTGCTTCGTCTGCGCCGGAGTCGATGAAAACAGCACTGGAAAAGATCAATTACCTGGGAAGTGTGCCGTGTTCCTATAAAGAGACACCGATGGCGGCACACTTCGAACTGCACATTGAACAGGGTCCTCATCTTGTATCCGCAAACCAGCGCGTCGGCGTCGTTACTGCTGTGCAAGCATACCGCTGGTACCGCCTCAACATCATCGGCAGGGACACCCACACCGGAACAACGGCGTTTCAGCACCGCGCAGACGCTCTGTATGTCTTCGCGCGGATGATGGTGCACGCGCGAGAGGTCGCCTCTTCGCACGGATGTCTAGCCAGCGTTGGCATTGTGGAAGCAAAGCCCGGAAGTGTGAATACTGTGCCCGGGCTGGTCAGCTTTACGCTCGACATCCGCGGGCCAGAAACCGACCTGGTCGAAGTCGTCGAGACACAATTGAGAAAGGATTTTGACGCGATCGCGGCGGAGGAAGGCAAGGGTATTGGGAAACCTTGCCGTGTGGAATGGAAGCTGGACTTTGATTCACCGGCCGTCAAGTTCCATCCGGACTGCATCGATTGCGTACAGAAATCGGCGGAGGCGGTAGTAGCTGATGCGCCGGAGCCGAAGTCGCTGGTGCGAACGATCATGAGCGGCGCCGGTCATGATAGTGTCTTTACTTCGAAGAGAGTGCCGACTAGTATGATCTTCGTTCCCTGCAAGGACGGGCTGAGCCATCATCCGGAAGAATACTGCTCTGCGGACGACTGCGCGACTGGCACCTCGGTCATTCTGCAGGCAGTGATTCGCTACGATCGAAAGAGATTCTCCGCCTAGATCATACCCCGGTCTATCTGGCCAGCGATAAGAATATCAGAATTTATATAGCACACGAGCATCTACGAGAGCACCAAAGTTGAAATTTTTGAAATCAGAATCATGTCATTGAACCTAGCTACTCCGTGATATCGAAACAGCAACAATGCATAATCACTTTTTTGAAATTTTTCGTTAGGATGCGCAAAGACGTAGCAATTTCTGACTAGATAAAGCCTACTCAAGCCACGCCCGCAACATCCACGGACGCCCTAAGAAGATCTAGCGACATCTCCTTTACGAAGAGGGAGCGCCACGGCCACGGCCGAAACCGCCACGGAAGTTGGGGGCGAACTCGCCGGGGGCACCACCCTCCTTGCCCTCCTCGCGGCGGCGGTAGCCACCCTCACGGGGAGCACGGGGACGACGCTCGCGCTCCTCACCACCCATCATGCCACGGGGGGGAGCGTGAGAACGCTGCTGCTTGATGTGGGTGGCGGGGACAACCTCAGCGGGGAGGTGCAGCCACTCACGGAGGTAGTCAAGACCCTGTCAAGGAAAAAAAGAAACCATTAGTCGACTGAACTTCGACCCTGTATCGCAAGGAGCCAGAATTCCGAAATCCTCGGGGAAAACGTACCTCGGGGGTGAGGGTGTAGTAGTAGTACTGCCACGAGAACTGGGTCTTGACGTAGCCGCGGGAGTCCAGGGACTGGAGGGCCTTGATCACGTAAAGGTTCTTGGTGTCAATGTCGCCATGCTTAGGAAGGTTGAAGTCCTTCTTGGCCACGAGCACACCCTCTATTCAATCAGAAATTCAGTCAGCGGATTTGATTCGAGGTCGTCTTAATGAGTGAAGCCGAAGCAGGCAGGTTGGATTCGAGTATTCCGTCCAGCGCAAAGAGCATAGGCGAGGAAAGGGTCGTCGACAGAAATCACATACCGCGGAAGAGGTACTCGTGGATCTTCTTGCGGTCGTCCTTAGGGATAAGCCTGGAAAGATATTAGATGCGATGTCCTTCTAGAATGCATTGAGGCTAGAAGGGGCCCAACTTACATTGTTGCGAGTTCCTGGCGCTCTTCGGGGAATCGCTCAAACAACGCCGGAAGAGTATGGTTTAAATGATGGATATAGTCGAGTGGAGCGGCTGCGCTTGGAGTGAAAAGTAGTGCGGTGGCTTCCCGATCCGGAAAACGGCTAGGGCTTGGACCCTCTTTCCGACGCTAGTCCCGATATAGCTGGGACTCAGTTGTGGCTGGGATCAGGTCATGTGAACAGCCCGTCCGACTTCCCAGACCTCAATCTGAGCAGCCCATAGCAAAAGCAACCTCCGAGGATAAAATCAACTCTTAGAGCTGCAAAACAAGAGATAACTCAATTTGGAAACCGAATTTTAATAGCTTGCACTTTTGTTTCTATAAGGCGAAAATTTTGTACCTAGTTTCCCTCTGTACAGCGAACAGTGCCCTTCCAAATCTTTTCACCCATAGAAATTCTGTTATCTGGCCATCCGATCAGGCCCAGATGGTATTTTCGAATCTGTGGTTTTTTTAGAGTTTTGGTCATGTGATTGACTCCCACCGCCCTGTTTATTCTGCCGGTGCTTGAGTAATCACTAATCGCCTTTCCTTTCTTATCGTCAACTCTCCGCAATCTTGCAGTCATTTGCGCTTCACCTCTGCCGATTCACACCGCTGATATTTACCACCCTCCCTTCAAACTTGAAGTGAACGGAAGACTCAAGTCCCCTGCGGCTTTAGCTATCGAAAATGGCATCATCTAACATCAACATCCTACTCACGTCCTTCCCTGGACTGTCGCTCCCTTCGACACTCTCCTTCTCACTCACCTCCACCTCTACCATCGCCGATCTTGCCGACAAGATCTCTTCATACATCCCAACCTCCGTCCCATTCCAGTCACTCGTCTTAACAACCACCAGCAACAAACAACTCGACCCCTTCTCGCAGAGCCTCGTCTCGACTCTACTCGCCTCAAATGGCGCCACCTACATGGCATCGAACCTCCTACCTCTCCGTCTCTCAGTCCCGCTATGTGGTGGAAAGGGTGGTTTCGGGTCTCAGCTTCGTGCAGCTGGAGGGCGCATGTCCAGTAAGCGAAAGCGCAACCAAGGCGACGACAACGGATCCAGCCGAAACCTCGACGGCCGGCGTCTCCGCACCGTCAACGAGGCCAAAGCGCTGGCCGAATACCTCGCCGTGAAGCCGGAGATGGATCGCAAGGAGAAGGAGGAGCGCCGACGTCGATGGCAGTCGGTCCTGGACATGGCGGAAAAGCGTCAGGAGGAATTGAAGAACGGGGGCGGCAAACAGAAGGTCGACGGCCAGTGGATGGAGGATAAGGAGGAGATGAATGAGAGGGCTAGAGATGCTGTGTTGGTCGCCATGAAGAACGGGGACTGGTCGGATAACCTGCGCGATAATATCCTGGGTGGCTCTAGCACGAGTGCGAGCCCCAGCGACGGCAGTGGTCAGGAAACCCCCAGTGGCAGTGACTCGGACGAGGAGAGTGATGAGGAGATGGAGGGGAATGGCGCTCCGGGACCATCTGCGCCTGCTCAGAAAGCAGCTCCTCGGAAGTTCATTGGATTTGATGACGACGAGTTTATGAGTGACTCGGAAGAGGAGGAAGACCAGCCTGAGGACTCCAAGGGCAAGGGAAAAGCAAAGGCTTAAGCTAGTGGATGGGCTAGACGGTTGTCATGATGTGTTTTTCTTTGCGCTGTGTCTTTCGATTTGTGTTTCTTCGGCGTTCCGCGAATAGGGTCAGGATGCGAGTTTACAAAACGGCCAATGAATTGTATAGCATAGTAATAATCCATGATATTTTGACGGATTCCTGTTTCTTGACTACGAGTAATTTAGAACTATATCAAAGTAATTTAGAACTATATCAAAACCAAATCCTTTTCTTTGATGTGAGCAGAATGATAGAATTTGCCACAGCAACTTTTTCGGTAACCCGCGCCGGCCTCCGATCCGCTGCTATCAGCGCTATCAATCGCTCTCGCATACTTTTTGCTCCGTCCTTACCACATTCTACACCACTGCCCCGTCATGTCATCCTGCCTGGGACGAATTGTCCCTAAATCCTGGCGATCAATCCAGGGCTGTCGCCAACTTCCCCGTCCGCCTCGATTCCTTCCCCAGAGGCTTCCATTTCGGAGCCTTTTTTCACGACCGCAAAGCTTCCCCGAGCTCAATCTCGACTCTCTACCATTCAAACAACAACGCTTATTCTCCTCAGCCACCCCATCGCATACGAACCCGTCGCTCCGTGCTGAGGAATTCCTTCCCGTTTGCTGTCCAGGATGTGGAGCTTATTCGCAAACCCTCGAACCTGAAGAAGCGGGATACTACGGTGAATCCAGAAAGCAGACGCGGAAACTCCTGTCGGAGGCAAGAAAAGAGACCCAATCTACGCCGGAGGGATTGGAGAACGCAGCCATACCCAAACCAGAAAGTGCGTATACTCATATTCTTCCCACTCAGCGACCGTCTATGAGACTAATACCGGTCTAGATGACATCCTTTTCGAGCCCGAAATCGAGCCCAGAAGCGAAGATTCAGGACAATTACCTACATTCACACATGTTTGCGATAGATGCCACGACCTGTTACACCACAACAAGGCAGTTCCCGCCGTCTCGCCGACAATTTACTCAGTTCGAGAACTCCTGGACGAGTCCCCGCATAAACACAATCGCATTTACCACGTGATAGACGCTGCGGATTTCCCGATGTCTCTAGTCGATAATATCTACGAAGCACTTTCCCTGCAGGAACAGCGCTCGCGAAACCGACGCGCAAGTCTGAATCAGTACAAACGGGGGAGAAAACTGCCATCTATCTCCTTCATCATCACGCGATCCGACTTGCTCGGGCCGACGAAGGAGCAGGTAGACTCGAAAATGGAATACGTGCGCTCTATTCTCCGCGACACTCTGAAGCAACAGAGTGGAGACTACCGTCTGGGCAATGTTCATATGATTAGCGCGCACCGAGGCTGGTGGACTAAGACGGTCAAGGAAGAGATCACCGAGCATGGAGGCGGTATCTGGGTGGTTGGGAAAGCCAATGTTGGGAAAAGCAGTTTCATAGAGGCTTGCTTCCCCAAGGATTCGAAGACTTTGGAAAAATACGCGGAGCTGGTAGAACGTCGCCAGGCGGAGGAGATGATTATCTCCAGACCTTCGGACATCTCGCCGCTGGATTCCGACGGTCTCCTGCCTCCGGCCCCTCGGGAGGAACAGTACCCTATCCTTCCAGTTGTGTCGTCACTCCCCGGTACTACCGTTTCGCCCATTCGTATCCCGTTTGGCCGTGGCAGAGGGGAGATGATTGATCTTCCTGGGCTAGAGCGCACTGAAATAGCTAACCATGTCGTGGACTCGCACAAGCGTGACTTGATCATGACCAAGCGGGTTAAACCTGAGCGCCACAGTATCAAGACCGGGCAGTCTTTGCTTCTCGGGGGCGGGCTTGTTAGAATCACCGCGGTGAACCCTGACCATGTGATGATGGCTGCCTGTTTCCTTCCCATTGAAGCCCACATCACTAAGACCGAAAAAGCGATCGAGATGCAGGCACAACAGCGCCAATACCCCGGTGACAACATCGTGAAGGAAGGCAGTGGAGACACTATTGCATCTGCTGGCGTGTTCGACCTGAAATGGGACGTGACTCAATCGCATCTGCCGGTCTCGATAGCCAAAGCAATGCAAGACAAAGGAACTCAGCCTCCTCGCTTGCCCTACAGAGTGATGTCAGCTGATATCCTAGTCGAGGGATGTGGGTGGGTCGAGCTCACAATCCAGGTCCGAGCCAATGCCGGTGGCGACGAATCTCCAGGGTCCTCGCCCCAGGTCGAGGTCTTCAGTCCCAACGGCCAACACATCGGTCTGCGGAGGCCAATTGAATGCTGGCGGTTCACCGCTGAGAAGCAGTCATCCGACAAGCGCAAAAAAGCATCGCGAGGACGACAGAGCATTGGCCAGAAGAAGCGCGCTCATTCTTCGTCGTGATTATAGGCAGTCTAGGACCCAGAGCTTGCGCGAACTTGAAGGCGGATCCATATTAACATTTGTATAATCTTGCATGTAGCATAGCGATTGGTGTTTTGTTGGATATAAAAAGGCAGTGCACATACACCCTCAAATTTCTGTATATTATAATTAGATCTACATTTATCGAATAAAACAATCTCCCATCTTGGTGGACATCTACAGCATTAATCATTTTCTAGTGTGGACCAGGACGCTAAAGATGAGCACATTATTAGTATACAGCGGGGACCTTCTGCTTCTCTCGATTCTCGTATTCTCTACCACCGCCCTGTACATTCTATCACTCACAACCATCTCTCCATCTCTATCTTTCTGTTTCTCTTCTGAACTCCATATTGATTTATAACCAAAATGCTCTCCTCGCGGGGAACCAAGAAGACCGAATCCCTTCACCGTCCCTGGCGATATGCCGCAGCGCATACCTACGATGCAGAAACCAACCCCTCGGGAATGATATCCTTGGGAATGGCAGAACATGTATACCAACAAACCTGAATATCCTAATACCCAAGCGTCTCTAACTAGGCGATAGGCTCCAATGCGCTCCGAGATTGCGAACTACATCAACAACAAGGTATCCAAGTACTCTCTCTCTCTCTCTCTCTCTCTCTCTCTATTTCTCCAACGCATCCCAAAATTCAATCTCCTTATTGATCTGCTCCTCTAGGTAACCTTCACAGCAAACGAAATCGGCTACCGTCCTCGCCCAGACTCGCCCGCTCGTCTCCCCCAGGCCGTGGCGTCACATCTAAACTCCCTTCTGAAGCCTAAAGTTTCCATCGACGCCGAGCACGTCGTCACTGCCAGCGGTCTGACAGCCATCGGGAGCATGTTGGCCTTCACCCTAGCAGAGGAATCGGATGGGATCCTTGTTGCTCGACCTGTGTATGGTCGATTCGAACTAGATTACGGTGTCGAGGCAGGCGTCCAGATGGTGTATGCGGACACCGAGCCCGAGGAGTCTTTCACGCCGGGTGTTGTCGTGAAGTATGAAGCGGCGCTGAAGGATGCTGCAAGTAAGGGCATCGCTGTTCGTGCTGTTTTGCTTGTGAATCCGCATAATCCTGTGGGTGAGTCGATTGACCCTGGTTCTTTGCTTATTGTCTTGCCTTTTATCCATGATATTGATAGTTGATTACTGTTATTTGGATAGGTCGTTGCTATCCCAAGGATACGTTAATAGAAATCCTTCAGTTTTGTAGCAAGAATAACTTGCACGTTATCAGTGACGAGGTCTACGCCTCGTGCGTTTTCGATTCGGGGGATCCACGCGCTATTCCGTTTACTTCGATTCTGTCCATTGATACGAAGGGCCTGATTGATCCGAATCTTGTGCATGTTCTCTGGGGTTTCAGCAAGGTAAGATGGCATTTCGTGGGCTACTTACTAACCACAATACCTATATCCTAGGAGACTTCTTCCTCATGAAAAAACCAATATCAACAAGTATCCATCCAAGCTAACTAGCAGCCCAACCACAGGATTTCGCAGCAGGAGGCCTCCACCTTGGCTTCTTGATCACTGCAAACGAGCCACTCCGCGAAGCTTGCAAAGTCATCGTGTGAGATTGTATCCTTCATACCCCTTCCTTCCCTTCCCTCGATTAGTTTGAACTGATAACCCCTAACATGACAAGTTACTTATGAATATGTCCATGAACAGACGACTCCACCACCCCTCAACAACCACGCAAGCCATCGGCGCCACCATCCTCGAAGACCAGGTCTTCGTCACCAATTTCATGGAAAAGTCAAAGGAAGATCTCGCGAAGACATACCACATCGTGACTTCGACTTTGGATAGGGAAGGAATCAATTACGTGAAGGGCGGGTAAGTTCGGTGATACCAACATACCTATATCATATATCATTACTTTTCCCTGTGGTCCCAGCTCCAATACTATGATACGTTCCTGTCCCTCCTTCAATCCCTATTGTTTCACTTACCCCTTCAAGATTCTCCCCAAGCTAACCAACATCTCCATCCCACCCAGAACCGCCGGCTTCTTCATCTTCATCGACCTCTCTCCCTATCTACCAACCAACACCAACACCAACGAAGGCGAATTCACCCTAGCGCAAAAATTCCTTAACGCAGGTGTCTTCCTGCATCCTGGGGAAGAGCACGCAAGGCAGGCGGGCTGGTTTCGGCTTGTATTTTCCCAAGAGGAGGACGTGTTGAGAGAAGGATTGCGGAGGTATGTGCCATCCATCCATCTATCCATCCATCCATCCGTAGCTGTGGAGAGATATACATACTCTTTCTTCCACGGATTGTGGGTTGGTTTTGTAGGGATAACTGCTAACGGGTTTGTCTTTTGTTACACTCGTCTGGGTATAGAATGATGAGGGTTTTGAAAGATGATTGATGCTCTAGTGGGTACTTACTACTTACTACTTGAGTGGTTTAAGTGTTTGGGGTTGGTGGGGGATGTGGTGGAATAGGTTGGGCGGGTGGTTGGTGTTTATTTATAAATATCAGAGGTATGTACGTAATGTTGTTATTTTTGGTTGGGCTTAGATATGAGAAATACATTTAAATAGCATGGCTTTATATTGTTATGAACATCAAAAATCATTGCATTTCTTCATCTTCGTACTCTTATTTTAATCTTAATTTATGTCTTAAACCATCCAACCCAACAACTCTAGATCTGTATATCTAGAAAGGATACCATGCCCTCATTCAAAATCCCAGACTATCATTTTTACTCCGCAATGTTGGCAAACGCGAAAGTCGGGTTTCCAGGGACAGCATTTTCAGCCTGCAGACCCTCTCTCTTCTCACCAGTTCCCAGCACCTCGCCGGTCTTACCGCCCTCCTCGACGGCAATGATCTCAAGCTCCTTGCAACCCGTCGTGCGCTTCAAACCACCCCGCATCTCCTCGAGGACGGCGAACTCGTCGAACGGCAGTTGCCGATTAAACACCGTGTCGGGGGTCTCTTTGCTCACGACCAGACGCTTCTTCAGGCCCTGCACGAAAGGCATGGCCTTCTTCATCTCACCGAGCTTGCCGACCTTAGCGTTCAGCTCCTTGTCGTTGATCGAGAAGCTGAGGGAGTCGAAGGCCTCGCGGACCAGGTCGATGTACTTCTCCTGCCACTCGGGGTACTTCTTCGCGGCGAAGATGGTGATCTTCTTGGGCTTGCGGGGGTCGAAGGAGCTGGACTTGCCCTTGGAGAGCTTCTTGGTGAAGTTGGCCTCGGCGGAGGTGATGCCGGAGGAGGTGTTGCGGACGTAGCTCGACGCGGCCAGCAGTTCAGGAGAAGGCTGGGGGACCTCGGGGAAGCGGGCGAAGTGGATGGTCTCGGGCTGTTGGATTGAAGGAGTTAGTTTTTGTTTTGTTTTATGTATTTTGCATCCATGATAAAGTGAGTTCGCGTACTGACCTTCTTGAGAACCTCGAGCCAGAGGTATTCGGCCCAGTGAGGAGCGATAGGAGCCATCAGGAGAGCCTGCAGCTCGATGTAGCGGAGGATCATGTCACGGTGCATTCCCACACCGGCTGCGGTGGTTGCCTCACGGTAGACGTCACGGACACCGGTCAGGTCATACAGAGAAGACTTCAGGGCAAGCTTGAAGTTCGTACTGGTATCATTGTTAGCAACTATCCAGGTGGGTATAGGCGGGTTTTCCAAGTGTAGAAACTCACTCTTGGTAGTTCTTGATAGCCTCGTGAACTAGGTTGTTCAGTTCGTTGTTGAACAGCTTATCCCAGAAGGAATCCGCAGGACCGGTTCGCAGAGACTCATCCTTGACAACCTCTTCGATCCATTCCTTGAGGGTGAAGAGACGCAGAATGTTACTGTTAGCAACGGTTTCCTCGAAGTTGGCATCCTCGATGCCGTCACCAGCATCGGCAAAGGCAATACGGGTGGCATCGGCACCGAACTTCTCGACGGAGTCTTTGAGAGTAAGGAAGTTACCCGTGCTCTTACTCATCTTGTCACCGTTGAGGAGCAAGTGTCCGTTGGCACGGACACCACGAGGCCAGTACTCGGAGGGGAAGAGAGCCACGTGAATGTAGAGGAAGAAGGTCAAGTGGTTCTGGATAAGGTCTTTTCCGGACACTCTGACATCCAGGGGGTACCAGTACTCAAACTCTCTCCGCAGCTGCTGCAGGGAATCCTTGCTGATACCGCTCTTCGACACCAGCTCGTCGTTGATTTCGCGTCTTGTGAAGACGTAGTCCCAAACTTCGTCGGTCATCTGCTCAGCCTTCACACCCAGAGACCCGGTAGATTTACCGTAACGATCGCCGTGCAGAAGGTGGGCAATCGTGTAGTAGGCCATGTAGACGGTACTGTCGCTCAGACTCTCCACCAGGAACTGAGGATCCCAGGGGAGCTTAGATCCGAGACCATACGTTCTGGCGCAAGCCCAGCGGTTGAGCCAGTCAAGGTTCTTCTCGAAACCGTTCTTGGTCTCGTTCGAGTAGGTGTTGAGAGTGTTGACGACGTGGTTCAAGGTGTCCTTCTGCCACTTGGCGTCGTTCTCGCCGTAGTTCAAGAACCACTGGCCAAGGTAGGCAACGACGCAGTCATCGCCACTTCGGCTGACAACCTTACCCATGGGGTCGGCGAAGGCGAAAGCATCTCCACTGTCGTAGAGAGCCTTGCGAATCTTGTCCTTAACAGCGCTCACTGGCTGACCCTTGAACTCGCCCACAAGCATAGTGCCCTTGTAGAACGCTTCGCCATAAGCCAGTTCCTTGGCCTGGGCGAGCTGGTTGACGTCCTTGGGAGAGTTGATCTTGAGCTGCTTGACCAGAGTAGGGGCAGTGAGGTTTCCGTATGTCGGGGTATCGATGAGAGGGTGGATCTCCAGCTCGGCCCACTCCTTTTGGATGCCATAGTATTCGGACTTCTTCGCAAGGTCCATCAAGGTAGCGTAGTCATCGGGACTGTCAGAAGGCACAGAGGTGACAACGCCAGTACCCTTGCTGGCAGAAACGCCATCCATGGGCAGGATGCGCACACCTTCGGTGTGGAATGAGAGGGGCGCGTTGACCAGGGTGCCAACGAAGGCAGATCCAGGAGCCTCAAGGACCAAAGGCAGCTGATCCTGAGTCTTGGGGAAGTGCTCGCTGTCGAAGAAGATGCCCTGGAAGGCCATGTTCCAAGCGGCTCTCTTAGTGGCAACGAAGTACTCCTTCTCCTTCACCTTGAAGATACCGTATTCGATCTTGGGGCCGAGGAAGCAGCAGGTCTGTCCATACATGGTCTCGGGACGCAGAGTAGCAGGGACGAAGTAGACACTGGCATCATCCTCAATCTTGCCCTTCACGAGCTCAGCCACCTTAGGCGCCCATTCCTTGACCTTCAGCTTCATAGCCGTGTACTCCTGGGGTCCAATTCCCTCACCCTCGGTTCGGTCGTGGTCCATGCAGGGCTGTCCGTCCTTGGGGGAGTAGACGGTGTAACGGTTGCCGTACTGAATCTTTCCGAGTTCGTGAAGACGGTTCATCTGCCAGCGCACAAAGGCATCGTAGTAAGGGTTCGCGTCGGTGGTAACAAACTGTCTACGCCAGTCGACTCTGGCACCCAGGCTGTCGAGATCACGAATGGCAAGAGGAGGGAAGTGCTGGAGCCAGTGGTTGGCGTCGGCGAACTTGTGGATCTCCTCCAGAGGAAGACCGATGGCCAACATGATCTGGAATTGGTACTTCATCTTCACGGTCTTGGCGGCGGCCTTGCTCTTCTTGCCGGAGAACTTCTCCTGCTGCTCGGCCTTGACCTCCTGGGTAGGAGCGGCCTGAGTTTCCTCTTCGCCCTCCTCCTTGTATCCTTCGAAGTTCTGTCCGAATTTCTTAACCTCGTCGGCGAGCTTGTCCGCGCAGGCCTTGATAGGCATACCGGTGCAGTGGAATCCGAGGGGGAAGAGAGCCCGCTTGCCCTCCATACGGGCCACACCAGTCATGAATTCGACTTTACTGGCGGTAAAACTGTGACCAGCGTGCAGTGTTCCGTTCATATACGGGTAGGCCATGGTTCCGAAAAACTTGGGGTGCTTCTCACGTAGTTCCGCGGCGGTCATGGATCCCGCAGGAATCTCCGACAGAGAGGGAGCGTCGACCTCGAAAACCTTGTTATCCTTCCATATCGCCTGATATTTCTTCTCGATGGCGATGAGGGTGTCACGCTTCTCGGTCTGTTATAATCTTTCACACATTAGCACTCTGAATACGGCCAAGATTCTCTGGGGGTGGAGAGGAGGGGTAGATTGCAGAACATTTTCGAGTTTGAGGGTGTTTTTAGAGCTGTTGCCCGGGTCGAGCACAGCTGCGGATGCAGCAGCGGCCGTCATAGCTCCCGTTGATTAGTCTGCTTTGTCGCAAACCGAAAATAGAGAGCCGTAAAGGCGGAGATGGAGGGGAAGGAGAGGGATATCAATCGCGGGGTTGGGCTTTATCGACTTCTGATTCGAAAGATTATGTGGGAGTCACCCTCACTCACCGCCTGCCGTCTTTGCCGCCGACAGGTCCTGATCACGTGCCATAGTATCGGAGTCGTTTTCTTTTCCGCCGACAAGCCTCAAAAGATCGGGATGCGGTCCATGCCAGAAGACATCGATTTTCACCAATTGCCCTTTGGTCGCCGTTCTCCGCCGTTGTTCCTCTAACTCACCTATTCTTCCAATTTTTTTCGACAAACACCCAGAGCGTGTGCTCTCTTAACCGTCATCATGGTGAACATGTTCAAGCGGATGCGAAAGCTGCAATCTGTATGTTGCACCCTGCTCTTAACAATTCGAGCCGTGATGAAGTATGACAACTGACAATTTGACTCAACAGAAGGTAAAGAGTCTCCGATATTCCCATGTACCTTTACAAAGGCGTTCGGTATCCAAACTGCGCAATATGGGATCCATTCCCCCGGACAAATTTCCCTAGAAAACCGACCCGTTGAAAAGCAACCAGCAAGAGAGATATCAAACCCGAGATACTAATTCTTGATGAACCGTCTACAGCTCGTCAACATCCGCGTCGGTACCGGTGCCGCAACCTTTCCGTCAGCTTCATCCGCATCCAAAGAATTCCCAGCCATCACCCGTCTTCATCTCACATACGCCCGCAAGATCTATGGCGGACACCAAGGTGCACGACATTTCTGGCGCAACTGCCTCCCTCGACTGAAGTTCCACAACCCGGCCATCCCGATGACCGTGAGACGAACCGACGAGCAGGACGGACCCGCCGCCTTGACGATATACTTCGCCGAACAGGTCAGCAAAGCCGCATCATTGACGGCCTCTCAGATCAACGACAAGCACGCCCCCGCGCTTTCGGAGACGGAAAAGTCGG
Source organism: Aspergillus affinis (assembly GCF_023601865.1). Taxonomy (NCBI): domain Eukaryota; kingdom Fungi; phylum Ascomycota; class Eurotiomycetes; order Eurotiales; family Aspergillaceae; genus Aspergillus; species Aspergillus affinis. Next base: position 26,721 of record NW_026515872.1, read on the forward strand.
CGGTGCTAGATGTGAAGGATCTCGACTACAAGCAGATCTGGAACAAGGTGAAGACGATGACCGGGGCGCAGGAGATTGCCGCGACCGCGGAGGAAGAGGCCGAAGTGCGGAAGTTTGAAGAGATGCGTCAGCAGGGGGACAAGGACCGTGTGCGCATGGCTGCCCTTCGACAGGCGAAGAAGGACCAAGAGCGCATGCTCCAAGAAGCTAGGGGAGAGGTCGAGAGGCTGAAGCAGCTGTAAAGGTTTTGAGCTCGACGTGTGCTTGGTAAATAACTCTCCTTTTTGAAGGGGATGAAATTGGGTTTGTGGAAAATTCACATGGAAATGGCCAATTGTAGCATAGCCCTTTATTTTGTTTTTGCTTTTTCTTATGTATTTCGACCATGTAGTTCTAGGGATCATCTTTTTTGTGGATTATAATGGATTTTAAGTTGAAATTATGGACATTGCTATCATTGATTCATAGCCATTGAGGTACGACACATTGAATGCATGTGACACCCCAACTACTGAGTATTATATGATCGCCAGGTAATATCGACTATGCAATGGAGTATTCATTTATACACCCAAGGATACCGACCAAAAGAAAGATCGCAACTAACGCTTGCACACACACTCCTGGGCATGTCGGGTTTGAGTTCCATACTTGAACCAAGATCAAGTGAAACCACCGATTCCATGCCTCTCTTCCTTTATCCCAAACGAGCAATCAAACTCCTTGAAACTATGCCATGCACAATCCTTTGCAAATTCTAGGAGTGGTCTGGCGTATAACTGGTTTCACCCAGCATAGGCTGTCCTGTTGATACCGTCGGGGTTGCTGTCTGTGTTTGACTGGGCCCTGGTTGGTTTGAGGCGGACTGGTTAGGCGGTGCCCTGCCCGCTGCTGCTGCCTGGAGTCTCTGGTCCAAAGCCTTGAGAGCTAAGGCGCGTCTCCTCTCGGCTTCTTCGCGCTTTGCTATGCCCCTCGCTCCTCCTCTCTGATTGGTAAGCAGGCTAGGCAGACCGGCCTCACCTCTCGCGAGGACCTGTTCATTGCCGGACGCAATGTCTTCCTCCGAAAACGGGGTGCATATCTTCAAGGTGACAAGGAGAATGTAAATCTGATCGGAGACGAATGCAATAGGAGGCTGGATGACGTCGGGGAAGAGACAGGCGAAGGCAAAAGTCTCGCTTGCATCGCCCTTGATGCCCAACCCATCCGTGCTCGTGCCGGTAAGGTCAGGCTGTCGCTTGAGAAATCGTAGGTAGGACCAGCTGGTCAACAATCCAAACCAAGACAGGATAGCTGCCACGTGCGTGCCGATCAGAACCCCGCTAAAAGTGTTCAGAAACAAGAAGAGGGCGGGGAAATGCTTCACGCGCATCTTCACTAGGCCCTTGAAGAGGGTCACCGTATGTTCGGGTACGAGCTGCTTGAAGGCGACGAGGAATGAGGCTTGGATCGATATCCCACCGCAGATCTGGATTACACTGTGGCAGCACATAACGTTAGCAACCAGAACGCAACACGGTCGGGTCTTTCAAATCGGAGAGCTCGGCGTACCTGCTAGATGGGCTTCCCCGGATCGCAGCCCAGATCAGGTAGAACGGGACGATGACCACATTTGGGACCACCGCGATGGTGAGGATGAATTTCGCAAACTCCCGAGAACTCCAGGCGCGCTCCAAGTACTTCCCACCGTAGAAGAGAGTGGCTCCGTTCAAAAGCACCGTGAAGATGTTTTGTTCCACAAACGTCGCCGTCAAAAGCGTCCAAGGATAGAAGAAGACCAGCGACGGCACGAGAGTCAAGTAGGGGATTATAGGGGCGACCGAGGGGGTTCCCCCGGTGGTGTCAATCTGTCGCCATCTGGCAATGTTGTACAACAAGGAAAGGGTGAGCAGGCTGATGAGACAGACGCGGGTCGCGGGCGGGATATTGACACGAAGGGCCATTTTGTGTGGGATGAGCTCATACGGCTGCGGGGAAGAAATGCAGACCGCAGGCCGTTGGTAAGAAACTCCAGTCGAAGGGGGTGTGGCGGAGGAAAGGAAGTTGGAGGTCTTTAAAAGGTCGGGAGTTGTTTGGGTTCAGCCTGGCAGGTTGGAGATTTCGAATTCGGGCAATGGCAGTTTTGGGTTTGGGTTGGTCACGGATCGCCTCGATGTGATTGGAGCCGCCCCACAATGTCCATCGGCATGCTTTTTTTTTTTTTAACACTGACGGGTTGCCGCCCTGCTGTAGGGCCGGTCTGTACCACCTTGGGAACTATGAACTTGGTAATTCGTAAAGAGGGGAGACTTCATTCAGAAGTGGTGACTATGGACATGTCAAGTTTATTTGTACAGAGTACTAGATTATTCTGAATGGATATAGGTCCATTCCATCCTCCGAAGTCCGTACACAATAAGGGGGCAATGGGTAGTACGACACCCGTGGACCGATCTGTGTTCATCCGCATCGGTAGTCGACTCCGTACTGCGTAAGAATTAAGAATAATAAGAATTTATTTTCTGCTCCCCACCGAGGATTAGTAAGTGCGTCTGCCACGATTCCTTCCGCGGAATAGATACATATCCAGAGGAGTTCTGCAGGATCCAACCGCGTGGTTGGTAAATAATATTTATTCACTCTATGACTACACTATGTATATACACTGTAGGATATACGGAGTAGTACGGAGTAATTGATGCATTCACTCTTCCGACCGATACACACAATTCCTATTATGGTTGAATCATTGAATCATTGTACATACACCGTACAATCGGAGATCCGGGTGGAATGCAGCCACAATGATCGTAGGAAAGAAAGAATTGAACCCTGAATCCAGCGTGTGACGGTGTGACACAGCCGTCCTTCCCAAGTCGCAACTTCCCCGGGGCAAAACGAAACTCAGAATTCAAGGTCACCTGATCCGACCACGCTAGACTCCTTCTGGGGCAGCCCCAGCAGGTCCCACTGGAACTAAGGCCCAAGACGGCCAAGCGCGGAAGCTGATCCTCAGGCCGTCAGAACCGCACAAGGGGCCCGGTGGATTTCCCAACTGCACGCTAGTCCCATGGCCCAGACGCCACAACGAGTCAAGCCCAAAAAAGTCCCAGGCCCAGAGTCAAAAAATTGAAAAGGAAAAAAAAGGAAAAAAAAAAAGAAAAAGTGCTTCCCCCGTCTGAAACAGCGTCCCAGAGCCGCCTGGAGAAATTCCCTGCTTGCCTCTCTGGGTTTGGTGACTCGGGGTGACTTTTGGCGCCTTTTTGGCCTCTCTGGCTCTCCGGTGCTTTGGTGCTCTGTTCGCGACTCGACCCTCGAAACTCGATCCCGACTCCCGTAACCTTGCTCAGCACCTTTGAACGCTTACTGAACTGACCGGGACTGGACTGGACTGGAACTTGACTTGCTTGACGGACGGGTTCATCACCTGCGATCTCTCCACCACCGTTAGCTAACTCTAACCTACGCGCTCTTCGATCCTTGACTTCTTCTCTTCTCCGTCTTCTCCTGCTCTTCCCTTCCTGAGCTCTCACTTCTCTCTCTTTCTCTTTCTCTCTCTCTCTCAGTCCCTCTCTCCCTCTCTCTCCTCTCCCTCCCCTCCTCTCGTTTTCCCTCAGTCCTTCGCACCCACTCCCCCCATAAACCTGCTGCACTCGCAGTTCGCTAGCGGGTCTGCTATCTCAAGCCACACGTTGGTGCTCGATTTCGTCCCGTCTCGATAATTCGTGCACTGCTTCTCGTTCCAACCTTGGGATTCCTCGGTTACCACCTTTGCGTCCCTTGAAGCCTGTCGACGCCTTGGTTCCCTCTTCTCCAAAGGCCGCCAGCTGCCAATAGGATGTTCCGCAGTTCCCTGCCCTTTTTTTGATGATCTTTTGATCAACCTAGTCCCGCTAGCCCATCCTTCTTCTCTCTTCATTCTTCCCATTCAACTTATTGTCACTTCTCTCCCTCCCTTGTCACGGCCTTGGCTGCGTCTTCGCCGGTCGTTTCTCTTCGGTTTCCACCAAACGTCCGCCCTCTCAAATCTTGGTCCTTTTGCTCGGGAGCCCGTTCCATCCTAAGTCCCCTTTGTCTCAAATCGGTTAACCTACCCGTTTTTCAAATCTCCGCATCTTCGAGGCTTCAGGTTGCGTTGCCCACTGTTGTCTTTCTACAATCCTGCTCAGCGGAGATATCTTTCATCATTGGCATGCTAGCGGATCCTCCACCTTACTAGCTGTCATACATGTAACAATGGCACGCCCTCATCTCACGTCGCATCACGTCAACTACCTAATATGGAGGTATGTCCCAACCACTGCAGATTCTCCTGATCCGTTATTGTCATCCGGTCCTTGCTTTCCTCCCTCACAGAACACTTTGAATTTCTGTTATGACATTATCGCTGACACACCCTTTAGGTATCTTCAAGAATCAGGTTGGTCTTTAAATTTCCCCCCCTCTGGACATTGATTCTTCGATCTTGAAGCTTCTACTATCTATCTTGATTTGTCTTCTAACCTAAACCCCAATCACCTAGGTCATGGTGAAGCGGCTGTGACCCTGCAGCGCGCATGGAATCGTGATCCACAAAGTTTGCCTTTTGCTCCTTACATCAAAACTCATGCGCTGGTGTCGCTGGTCCAGAAAGGATTACAGTATCACGAATTAGAGCAATCTGTCGATAAGGTATGTTTCGAGTCAACCTTGTGGGCTTGTTATTCCTCGCCTTCTTTTCTCTTCGATTTTTTCTTTTCCTCTTCCTTTCTCCATATTATTTTTCTCAATTTTTTGGAACGGGCGGAGGTCCATTCTTCTTAACCAGTCTAACAAAAAATCGCAGGAGGGAAATCAAGTTCCATTATCAGCGTCAAATTATTTTTTCGGACCAGCACCGCTGGAGCCGGAGATCCCCAAAAATCCAGGTGGCCCGGGTGAAGCAGCTGTTGGCGGCACGGACCAGGCGCCTGTCTCGCCTACAAGCAAAGCCCCTCGAGACAGCGCCGTGATCAACGGTCATCTGACCGCCGAGACTGCCGCGCCCGCAGACGCCCCCCCTGTTAAGAAATCTCGCAAGAGCGATCGTGGGGAAACCAATGGCGATGAAACGCCTATGGATGTCGATTCCAATGGAGTTACTACCCATGAGAATAATAATAATGTTAAGCCGGTGGTTGATGACGAGTCACCCGCCGTAGCCGACCCCGTGGTGGATGACGACGGAGATGTGAACATGGGCAGCCGACCGGAGTCGCAGGACCAGGAACCGGCCGCGCCAACCTTTACGCTGACCACTGGACACAGCGTTGGCGTCCAGATCACCCCCGCCAAGGCTGCCGACCTTAGCCCCGACACCGCCGTTCTGGATGTGGCGAGTGATGCCCACGTGACCCGCTCGTTGTGGCGCCCCAGCGACCCGACGGTTGTTGTTGCCGCCGGCGACTCGTTTTGTAGCTTATGGAAGATGTCCTCGACTGCCGCTCCGGTGCAAGAGAAGCTTGTCGAGAGCAAAGGCGATAACACTTGCGTTTCGGCGGTCGCCTGGGACCCAATGGGCCAGAAATTGGCCGTCGCCACCTACAACGACATGAGAGGGTCCATCACCATGTATGATGTGGCCGGGAATGCCGTCGATCTCCTACCCGAAGTACCTCGCATGATTACTGGACTTCATTGGGCCGAAAGTGGTTCTCATTTGATCGTTGTGGCGTCCGATAGTAAAGTCTCCGAGCTGGCTCTCTGGGATGATTCGCTGCGCCCGGATGAGTTTCCTTCTCCGCAGGTGGTCGAGGGATCGTTGTATGACCTCTCCTGGGCCGGCCGTTCCCAAGCCTACGGGTGTGGAAATGGAGCCGTCTATCAGTGTGATGTTGACTCCAGCATAAGAATTGCCAAAACATACACATCTGAAGATTCCAGCAGACCCTGGACTTTCATTAGTTGCGCAACTGCCGGCTCCTCATCCGTGGCGGTAGCCGCTTCATCCTGCGACGCTGCATTCTGGGTTCCAACCCACGATATGAAACTAGATCAGGTACATGATGGCGACATCACGTCGATCGAACTGAAACCTAACGCGTCCGATCCATCCCAATCAAATCAGCCGCTAGTCCTGGCTTCATCGTCTACGGACGACACCGTCAAGATCTGGCATATTGATTTAGACTCAAAACGGTTCGAGTGCGTTCACCGACTGGTCTTGGGAGCTAGCTCTCCCGCCCTTGCTAGTGGCTTCTCCCCTGACGGGTACGCCCTCGCTGCCGCCAGCAAAGATCAATTATTCATCTGGAACGCCCAGCGTGGTGGTACTCCATTAGCAACTTGGACGATTCCAGGCTCCCAAGAAACCAAGAAGGAAGAAGAACAACATAGTCCAGTTACAAATGGACATAACGGGAATGCAGACTCTGCTCCCGATCGATCTCTCGCATGGGACACTGACAGTAAACGGCTCACGTTTGGTTTTGGCAAACAGGTAATACTTTCTTGTCCGCTTTGTTCAACAACGCTTTGATACTAATCAGTCCTATAGATGGCGATCATCAACCTTCAGCGCTGATTGTCCTGACATCCGGATATGGAAGGATCCCAGTTCAGCGCTCACAAAGCTTTCATTGTATCCTCCTGTATTATAATCTTGCCATATGCGAAAACCCCACGGCTCCCGCCATTAGAGCTAGCGGCCCAAACAATTGTACGCACCCGACCATTGATGTCTCGGGAGAGCGCGTCACCCCTCCCCTGATTTGCTGTGGGTTTCCAGCAAGTCCTGGCAGCTTGCAAACAAGCGATACTGGGGATCACGACCGAAACTGGCATATGTTGAATAACAGCCGGGGAGACCGCATAGGCTTACCAACTTACTTTATTCTTCTTTTTCAGCACTTATTCACACTTCTACTTCGGTAAATGTTTTGGTTAGACGATACACAACGGCGCAGACAATTGGCATCATGATCGAAAAGTGGCGGTTGGCGAATAATATGGGTTACGGTGGACATACTGCTTTTTCTTATCATTTTTCCTTCTTCCTCCCTTTCTCTGTTCTCTTTTCATAATATCTTCGATATTTCCCCCCAATATTGTGAACTTCCCTTTTCCTTGTTCTCGAAATGTACCATTGTTTCCTTTACTCAGCATGGTTTCTGGATGTCAGAAAACTCATGTTTTATCCAACGGGATGCCAGATCCCCAGCGATATGTTAGGGCATGATCCTGTTCCCGCAAAGGCCGACAGGCGTCATTACAGTCTTGACCGGGGACTTGGTTTTAGTCTTAGTTTTCAAATGCGACAACCTCAAGATCACTCCGATGAATGCCATTGTGGCACTGGCGATTCTCCCTGATCAGTTTCGGCTGGGACATGTCGTCTTCCTTCCCGTCTCAATCTGCGTTCTTCTTCTCGGCTACGGAAGCCTTCTTGGGCGTCTGCCCACCCGCGCATCCATGCGCATATCCCCTCTAACAGGACCTCTGTGTTACTCTGTGTAGGGTCGTCCATCCTACGTTTCATCCACTTCCTCTGCCGAGCTACCTGGGTGGATCTCTTGGCGACGGCCTCATCATGCTGCCGCTGCCAGCCATCGATCCAGTTCTCGAACCCGCGAACAGTACCATCCAGAGCTTCCCGCTCCGCCGATCCTTCTATAATGTCTGCTTTCCTGCAAGGGATGACAAGTTATTGACGTATTAGTCCTGACAAACGAATGCCCAAACAAGATCCTCTACCGTCTACTCACAACTCGTCTATTTCCTCCTCCAGGTCCGATATCTTTTGCGCCTGCGCTTGGCGTTCCCGAGTGAAGCGATCATATATATGGGAGGATTCTTTCCGGCGCTGGCATAACTCTGCACCGAGCGCCGTCACCTCGCTAAGAACGGCCGAAAGCTGAGCCTGCGAAATTTCATTGGCGGAACGAACAGGCTCCGTTGTAGGACTAGCAAGTGCCGGGGGTGTTCCCGGAAGTTGTTTCGTAGCACCCGACTGGGGACTCGGGGGGCGGCATTTCGCGACTTCTTGGGTTAATCGAGGACGAGGATCGGGGAGCGATTCGATGAAGTCGGGGTGTTGGTGCAGCGTGGTGGAATCGTCACTGGACAGCTGGGAGTTTTGCGACATTAAATGGGCTAGTCCAGCGATTCGATCTGGTAAGCGCATAGCATCGTTGTCCAAATCAGCCTCGTGAACATCGCTGTCGACGTCGAAGTTTGGGCTGGCGATGGATTCCGGGGGTGAGAGTTGGTCCAGATGTGGTGGGAAGGCAGGGTGCTCCATCTTTTCGCATCGATCCTTGGTATTAACAATATTGCGATATCTTTTGTTCCGGTTAATCTTGAAGAATATGTACCGATGTATGTAAAAGGCAGGTTAAGCGCAGGGGATGGAGATGTGTCTCACGACGGCCAGGCAGGTGCTCGGTATGCAAGGAGTTTAATTACGAGATCGTAATCCGCAGGTCGCAATCAACACGATTCTGAGAGGGCCGAGAAGATTCCCGCTGTGATACCGGAGGAAAAGAGAGACAGGCAGGGAGGGAGGGAGTGAAGAAGACACTGGGAAAAGAAAAAGAAAAAGAAAAAGAGAGGAAAGATGGTCAGGCGGTGATGGATGACATCGGGACTTACAGACTATGTACACCGCATCGGTGTCAAATTGCCAATTCAGCCGCCGATGGTTATTTATTTTGATTTTATTACGATTCTTGTGTTTTGCAGCGACTGTCAGCAGCCATCCCTCGTTCTCCGGTATGCTGCAGGTTTAAATTAAATCCCCCCTTCCTCTCCTGCATCTACTCTTCTTCTTTTCGATCCTCGGTCGTCCTTTAAATTGTGTCTGTTCATCCGTTGAGGGACTGTCGGTACTTACGGAGTACATAGTTTAGCAGACGATCTCCGTCCGGTCTCCCACTTCGTTCTTTCTTCCTCCCCGCACAAGCGTTCGTTTATCGGCCTCAAGTCACCATCGAATTGACAATATGGCGCCGCCCGTACGTTCCTCTGTCTTGAATCTTCCCTGCGCACCTAATTTATTTTCCCCGGCAATATCTCAATTTCGACCCTCAATTTCCGTGGTAATATCGCAATGCTAATCTCTTTCTATGTGACTCAGGTTACTGTCGTGCCGTCCTTGGAGACGGCCAGGGATGTGATCAACTCGTACAAGAACTCGAATTATCCCCCGAACTTGCTTCCGATTACTGCATCGATTCCGGCCGATCTTTTAACCCCGACCCTAGCATATCTTAAAATCGCGGAGAAGTGAGTCAGGCCGGTCTAGAATGCGAATGTGTTTTGCGAAGCGGAACTGATCAAGGTCACGCGGCACAGCTCGAAATTGTCATTCCTCTACGAAAGTGCCGCCACCACCGAGACTATTGGGAGATATAGTTTTGTCGGCGCAGGTACGCACAGCCATTTGGTCACCCGGTACCAAGTGAACCCGAGGCATTGGTGTTGACTGTCGTTCGTCCAGATCCCCATAAACTTCTCAAAACCGGCCTCGGCCATGGACCCGAATGCGACCCCCTTCCGATCCTGGAGAAGGAGCTGTCTGGATTCCGCGTGGCCACCGTCCCCGGCTTGACCCTACCCCCGCTGACGGCCGGTGCGATCGGTTACGTTGGATACGATTGCGTTCGCTACTTCGAGCCCAAGACGGCACGACCGCTTAAGGATGTGCTCGGTATTCCGGAGTCGCTATTCATGCTCTTCGACACCATCATTGCCTTCGACCACTTCTACCAAGTCGTGAAGATCATTACATACATCCCTATCCCCAGCAATGATACGGAACTCGAGGCAGAATACAGTCGAGGTGAAGGAATCATCAAGCGTGCCATCGAGAAGCTGCTACGGCCCGAATACCCCTTGCCTCCTCAGGGCCCCATCATCCCGGACCAGGAGTACACGTCCAACATTGGACGGGAAGGTTACGAACGACATGTGACTAAACTGAAGGAGCACATCTCCAAGGGTGATATTTTCCAGACCGTGCCGTCACAGCGGTTGTCCCGCCCCACCTCTCTCCATCCCTTCAACCTCTTCCGCCACTTGCGCACGGTCAACCCCTCTCCCTACCTTTTCTACATCGACTGCGAGGACTTTCAGCTGGTGGGAGCCAGTCCGGAGCTCTTGGCCAAGGAGGAAAAAGGTCGCATTATCACCCATCCTATTGCGGGAACCGTCAAGCGTGGCAAGACTGTTGAGGAGGACGAGGCCCTGGCCGAGGAATTGCGAGGCAGTCTGAAGGATCGCGCCGAGCACGTCATGCTGGTGGACCTGGCGCGCAACGACGTGAACCGAGTGTGCGATCCCATCACGACGCAGGTCGACCGACTGATGGTGGTGGAGAAATTCTCCCACGTGCAGCATCTAGTCTCTCAGGTGTCGGGCATTCTCCGTCCCGAGAAGACTCGGTTCGACGCCTTCCGATCGATTTTCCCCGCGGGGACGGTGTCCGGCGCGCCCAAGGTGCGGGCCATGCAGCTGATCGCCGAACTCGAGGGCGAGAAGCGCGGAGTGTACGCGGGTGCGGTGGGCTACTTTGGGTACAACATCTCCAGCACGGACGGGACGGCGGAGATCCCCGGAGCGATGGACACGTGCATTGCGCTGCGAACGATGATGGTCAAGGACGGAGTGGCTTACCTTCAAGCGGGTGGTGGAATCGTCTTCGATTCGGACCCCTACGACGAATACGTCGAGACGTTGAACAAGCTGGGAGCCAACATTGCCTGCATCAAGGGGGCGGAAGCGAAATATTTGAGCATGGAACAAGACAAATAAGAGATCAAGAACACGGCATTCTTCATTATATCTTTTTCTTTTCTTTCTCTTATCTCTTTCTTTTTTATTTCTTTTTTATTGTGATTGTTTCTTTATGGACGGAGAAGTGCTTTTATGATAAGTGTTGTCTGCGCGAATAAGGAGAAGGCGAAAGCTTGACGGGACACGACTATGGACGTACCAAATACGAGGAAAGGACATGAGAATGCGGAATGTCAATTGATTTATAGTTGTTCGCGGTGTTATACACCGTACGGAGTATATGGCGAGGATTAATCAGGATGTAAACTAACGAAGACTTGGCGATGACGTCGATTTCCCCCTCGGCCCCATCCGCCGTGGGTTTCCTGGCATCCTCGCATCTTCGCAGCCTTCGGTGCTTCTGTTGAAATGCGTCCGAAGTGACAACCTTCTTTCTATTCTCCGTGGATTGGCCATTGCAGCCCGGCGTAAATGATGACTGGAGGACCGGAAATGCCAAGGGTTCGTCGTACGCGGCTGCATCGCCACAGGTGCCACGACTGTCCATGGATCTGGGGTTCCTTGGGATATCATCGTCGTAGAATCGAAGTAGATATGCTGCATGAGGGTTTCCTCATGGAGTTGATTCAGCAGGAATTCACTGCGCGAGGATCACCGCTAGAGAGTAATTAACCAGTAGTCCATATACCCTCGAAGGGGAGGAAATGGCCGGCATCACTAATTGGCGACGACTTCCAAGGAAGTTCTTGGGCCGTAGTGCGTCTAGAAGAACGGTCTTTCTTGTCTGTCCCTCTTTCGCTTCTTTCCCTCTTCCTCCTCTTCTTCCTCTTCCTACTCCTCCCACTTCATCTTCACCGACTCATTAGATCGGACTACTAACTCTTTTCTTCTCTCCTCTACCTATCTCTCCCTCTTGCCGCCTCCTCTGCACCGTTCTCGCGTGCCTTCTCATCTAGACGATCTCATTTTACTCCGCACTATTCCGTACGAGGGAGCAGGAACTCATCGCCACGCCTATTCTAGGCAGAATCAATTCACTAGTAGGAGCACCTCCCCCCTTTATTTCCCCGTTTCATGTTCAATAAATCGGTCCTTCCTGGAAGGCAAACACCCTGCGAAAGAACCCTGGGGGTGGATCGATCGTTCAGGCCCCGTTAGTTCGTCTGGCGTCGTCAGCCGTTGGGCTCGGTCAAATCCACTGCTTTCTCTCGTCATCGCCGACGGCCTTTCTTTGCTGCCATCCTCCATTTGTCGGCTAATTTACCGTCCTTTTTTTTTAACATTGGACTTTTGGGGATTATAATTTTTCTACTCCTCATAACTCCCTCTGTCTAACTTCTCTCGCTCTCTTTCTCTCTCTCCTTTCTAGTTCACCTCGAATCCTCCACACGCCCATCCTCTGCGGTCGCGGCTTACATACGCCACTCCCGTCACGGCCAGCGATAAGGAGATCCCGGACTGCCTCTCTCCCTCCCTCTCTCTCTCTTTCTCCCGTCGCAACCTCTCTTTCTTCCTTCTCCGACCATTGTTCGCCTTTCTTTCTTCAACTTTCTTTCGACGGCGTCCCGTATCCAATCTCAACCCCTGAACGCCAGGGTTCCCCGCAAATAAATAAAAGGAGGCTTAACTGGCTCGGATTCGCAACGTTTGACCATTCTCCTTTCGTCGTGACGTCGAGGGTATCCTCTCAGTGTCGTCAATATGTCCAAAGTTGTGCGCAGCGTCAAAAATGTCACCAAGGGTTATTCGTCAGTACAGGTGAAAGTCCGAAATGGTACGTCCGTCCCCTCTCCTGGTCTACTCGCGCTGGATTTTTGCGGTCGGTCGGTCGACGCCTCTTGCCTGCGCCGCGCCCCTCTATCTCCGTCGATCACTGATTGATATTGTTCGGACAGCTACTAGCAATGACCCCTGGGGACCGACCGGTACGGAAATGTCAGAGATTGCCTCGATGACGTTCAGCAGGTAGGCATCCATTGTCTCGTTGGACCTTCTGCACCCCCTACTGACATAATCGGAGTAGTCCCACCGATTTCTACGAAATCATGGACATGTTGGATAAGCGACTGAACGATAAAGGCAAGAACTGGCGCCACGTGTTGAAGTCGCTAAAGGTCTTGGATTACTGTCTGCACGAGGGATCGGAGCTCGTGGTTACCTGGGCCCGCAAGAACGTCTACATCATCAAGACCCTCCGTGAATTCCAATATGTCGATGAGGATGGCCGAGATGTTGGACAGAATGGTAGGAGGCTTCTCTGGTTTCGGGACTACACTGAGGAAGGGATTTGCTGATTGTTTGAATAGTTCGCGTCGCGGCAAAGGAACTCACTTCCCTGGTTATGGACGAAGATCGACTGCGAAGCGAGCGATCCGACCGGAAGCTGTGGAAGACTCGTGTGAGCGGCCTTGACGAATACCCTGGTTACGGCAACGAACCCACATCGCCCCGTCGAGGAGAGCGGCGCGAACGCCGGCGTCCCGCGAACGACGACGAAGATGCGGAATACCGCTTGGCGATCGAAGCCAGCAAGTATGAGGCCGAAGAAGAGCGGAAACGACGCGCTAAGGAAGCTTATGGAGTGGAAGATGACGAAGACCTGGCCAAAGCGATCAAACTAAGCAAGGAAGAGGAGGAGCTGCGTAAACGAGAGCTGGAAGAAAGCAACGCGCAATCGCTCTTCGACGACACTCCCGTCCAGGCGGCCCCGGCACAGGCGACCGGTTACAACCAGGGGTATCAGCAACAGGGTGCCGTGGACTGGTTCGGCAACCCGATCAACCCTCAGCAGCCCCTGACCACCGGATACTTGAACAACCAATACGCGCAGCCCACCGGTTTCCAAAGTCAGAACACCGGAATGCCCAATGGATACACCAACGGCTTCCAGCAGCAGCAGCAGCAGCAGCCGCCCTCGGTCTTTGACCAAAACCCGTATGGTCAGTCTATGAACAACTATTTGCAGCCTCAAGCCACCCTTCAGCCGCAACAGACCGCCTTCAGCACCAACAATCCCTATGGCACCGACGTTTTCTCTCCACAGCAACAGCAACAGCAACAGCAACAGCCACAGCCACAACAGTTCCAGCAACAGGACAACTTCCTCTCGCCGGGCCATAACAACCCGTGGGCCAGCCCCCCGCCGGCCGATGCTCTGAAGCCGATGCAGACCGGATCCAACAACCCATTCGCCGCTCGCACTCAATTCCAGAACCGGCCTTCAACGTCGGGACCCCCGTCGTTGAACACTTTGGCCGAGGAGCGTGTCACCAACCAATTCGGCTCCCAGAACAACCAATTCGGCTCTCAGAACAATCAGTTCGGCTCGGCCAACCCCATCGCCAACTTCCAGGCTCCTGCGGTCCCGGCCCCGCCGAGGAGCACTCCTCCCACGAGTGACCCTCATCACACCCGCCTCAATGCGCTCCTCGCCACCGGAGAGGGCCAGGATACGTTCGGTAACGTCGGTGACCTGCGTATTCCGGCCCAGCACACGGCTCCGGGCACCTTCGTCAACTCTGCCGGACAAGGGTTGAATCGTCTCCAAGCCACTCCAACCGGCAGCAACCCGTTCTTCAGCCAGCAACAGCAATTCGTCCCACAACAGACTGGGTTTGCGCAGCCTACCAACAGCCCCTGGGGCGGTCAGCCGGCGTATCACCCGCAGCAACCTCAGGCAGGTGGCAGCCTAATTGATCTGTAATCGATATGAATGTGAGGTTGAAGTCATTTTACCGCGAGATGAGAGGTCGAAATCAATATGCACGCCATCAAACTCTCTTAACGCTCTCTTTTTAGCACGCTCTCCTTCCTTACTTCGTCCCTCCTTCAGCTATTTTCCTTGCTCTCGTCTTCCATATCTCTCGACCTGGCCATCCGATGTTCCACGAGCAGTGAGAAATCAGGCATTATCCGGCCCTTATTGAAGCCGTTGGCGTCTTTCCATCCTCGTTAGACGAGGGGATTCCTCTATCTCCGGCCATGAACCCTTTGATTTACTCCTACCAATTTCCTGCCCTTCCCCCTTCTTAAACTTGATCTAATCAGAGGCCACAAAACGTCCACCTCCCTTTTGTGCTTTGTCTGAGTTCCTTTTTCTTACCTTCCGTTTGTGATGGGCTCGTTATACCTGACTGATTACCATACCATGCTGTTTGTCTTGTTTTTTTCTTATTTCATTTTCTCATTTTCCTTTTCTTCGTATCCGTACATAAATTATATTTATATGATATCTATTATCAGACTTAAACGGATCTTGTGTATCGTGTATTTTGTTTTTCTGTATCTTCTCTGCCTCAGCTTTGTCACCGCAATGCAATGTTAGTTAGGGCCAGGAGACCTAGAGCTTTTGTATTTTGTATTTTGTATATATCGTCGTGTATTATTAGATCTCCATAGAGTTAATCCGGTGTTTTTGTTTGGCGTTGAAGTCTGCTTCGAGTGGGATCTGTACGCTGCAATATTGTAGGCATAATAGGTTTATCTTAGGGAGTAAGTAGGTTTATCTACATCTGTTTATACCTTAATATATTCAGAGTTTGCAGTCGTTACGCTTCTGCTATGAAAGATCAGTGCTACTCATTGATGTTTTTTTAGCCTACCAATAATCTATTAGGCCCCTCCCCCTTACTCGTCGCAAAATTACATTGTGTTTCAAAAAATGAGTACCCAACTTTCCGGCAATTATACACATAGACCCATAGGGCTGTACATACATAGGAGGAGAGGGGAGGGTGGAGTATCAGCTTATATCAGGAAAATATCCTTCTTTTCACCGGAATAACCTCCACAAAACCGGCTAAGTCAATAAATATACCGAGCTCGATAATCCATCCAATAGCACTATACTGTAAGAAAGATATATATACAATACATCTTATTGGTCCCAGCAGCGAGTTCAAGCTTGGTTTAGGTAAACTGATCCAGAGCCTTCCATCTTTCCGTCTCAAGAACCTTGAATCTTCTCATAGCTCGCTTAGAGTGGAGTGGATTAACAACCCGCAGCTCTATTTTCAACCATGATCGTTTATTTTGGAATCGATCAGCAACTGGGACCCGTATAGTAGTGTATCCTGTTATATAACCTAGGACTTATGTTCACCATCGATCCTAATACTCGAGCTTGCGAGGAGGGGGGGAGAGAGAGAGATCGTCAATGCTAGATGTGTCTCGCACTGTGCTGGCTAAAAATTATGCGTTTTTTTTTTGTTATCTCTGTATGCTCTGGGGGTAGGTAGGTCGTCTAGCCGTCCGTATGGGCTAAACTGCATGTCCTCCGTGCTTCCATGAGAGTATCAATCACCGGCATATTGCGCAGACGCCTTTAGGGGGGTAGTATGTCCAGTTTACCCCCGCCATTATGTGATAAGCTGATACTAAGCGTCTGACTCGATGGGCCTTTTCTCCCCCCCTGTTCTCTATTCGGGGAGGAAAATGTCAGTTTAGTTCGCATTGTTTCGAACTAAACTGAGATGACAGTGTTCGGTCTGCAAACGAGGGCGCTGGGCGTTGTATGGGGGGGGGAAGAAGACACAGATATAGGTAGACTGATGATGACCGAGGCCAACATATAGAAGAAGCCCGATAGAAAACCGTCATCCCTTCAAGCGAACCATGTAGCGCGTGGTTTAGGTGGTGTGAGGGGAGAGATAGATCGAGCCTTTGATATGATCCGCAAGAAAAGGTGTAGGATCCGATCCATTGCATCGATGTAATTCCGCAATCGTCAAAGCGAGTCTTTGGTCTTCTACTGAACGTCTGAAGAAGATCCACCGATGGGTCCGTCTAGAAAAGCGGAAATTGTAGACCGGGATGGGAAACAATTGTTGATGGGCTATGCTGTAATCGTATCGCGAATTATTGACATCAATCCCTATAACTATACGTATGGCGCAGATAAACATCAACAGCGAGGAGCAGAGTCTCGCGGTTGCGCTCCCACTCTTTGACTAGCGGTCTCAACTAGATCGGACGCGGCGCTCAAGATGTTATCGGGTGGTAAGGTATGGGTAGAAACGTCAACAACCACCCGGATTGTGTGTTCCTCAATGGTATTCAGAATCTGTGGATTGATCTCATCCATGGTAGGTGGAGAACTGTAGGGAGTTCGCAATGCTGCTTTCTTGGAGCGGGACCTATAGTAGTTATTTGGGTGACTTCAGTGAAGTCAAAAAAAGAAATAAACTACGACAGCTGCAGGATTCGAACCTGCGCACTCGAAAGTACGCGCTTTTGTAGACTGAGAGATATCCTGTTTGTAGACACATATCTTCATGAATAGCAGGCGCGCGCCTTAACCACTCGGCCAAACTGTCTGTTAGATATTAACTGATGCAAACTGTTGAGCTATAGAAAAGATTCGGTCCAGTTAAAGTTATCAAGTCATAATAGAGGAGGGAGGGTTTCTTTCACTACTACATACAATAATTTAACCGTCGACTTAACAGCACCCATTCATCCTGTTCCAAGGAAGCAGCATTGCAAATCCCCTACGATTCTCCACCTCCCATGGACGAAATCAATCCCCAAATCCTGAATACCATTAAAGAGGAACACACAATCCGTATCATTGTTGACGCCTACCCATATCCTACCACCCATCTTGACCGCCGCATCCGATCTAGTGAGACTGCTAGGTAGTCAAAGAGTGGGAGTGCAAAACCACGAGATTCTGCTCCTCGCTGTGGACGTTAGCAAAATAAGACGGAGAGACAAATCTACCCACTGCCATAGACAGTTATATTGCCCTTATATCTGCCTATATTGAGTTCTGATTGATCCTTCATTATGGGGGATAATGGATTAGACTTTTCTTTTTGGTCCTACAGTTTAAATCAGTAAATATCCAACAGACAGTTTGGCCGAGTGGTTAAGGCGCGCGCCTGCTATTCATGAAGATATGTGTCTACAAACAGGATATCTCTCAGTCTACAAAAGCGCGTACTTTCGAGTGCGCAGGTTCGAATCCTGCAGCTGTCGTCATCCCCCCTCTTTTTTTGGGGGGCGTCTTGTTTGACGGAGCCTCGGTGAGCTGCTTGTCTAGCTATATATATACATATATAGATAGTTATCCAGATGATTCCTAGAAAGTTGTTGTGTACTTGTACATAAAAGAACCAGCCCTAGAGGATTAGGTAGCTGGTAAGATAACTATAGATGCTTTCTTGATTCAGAAACGCAGAACAGAACACCTAACTAGATCATGCATAATCCAGAGCTGTGAAACTCTGATGTCTGTACCTAGTAGAAAGAAGTGTTATATGGGTAAGCGGTAGACTCCGGCTTCCATTTCCAGGGGGAGGATGGGTTATGGTAAAAGACGGCGTCTTCCAACACTGCAGTTCTGGAATTGATGAGGGTTCTTTTTCTCTTTCTACGAACTCGATTACCGCGGAGACTTCTGGCATTTGAGAAGCCTGCAAGTAAGCATAAACCTTGGATCCTCAACCGAAACCATACCTAGTCCTGACTTATTGCCATTGCCAGTATACTGATTTCAACAACATACGTCCAGAATCCATCATTCATGCATTCATCCATATGATACATACAATCCCATTGGCTCATGAACCCAAAGTAACCCAATCCAATCCAATCCATCCAGCCCCAAAGCACTCTGGGAAAGAAACGCCAATCGGCCAACAACAAATAAACAGTCAAACATATACCCGAGCAGGTAGGTAGACATAAACAAGAAAACCAAATGAATACACCGCGACCGGACCGAACAAGACCAGAATATACCATACCGTACCATACCATCCAATTCGCCGATCCATGAATGTAGCTAGAAACAAAGACCTCCCTCTCCATGGAAGAAAGACAAAATATATGGGAACGAGGAGAAAGTGACCACGCGGATAAACAAAACAAAACAAGAGAACTACCCACCCCGTTCACCAAACTGTCTAGCCCAATCTTCATATTCTTTGAGACCCTCGTGGCTGACGCTGGGACGGATGGAAGACAGACTAGCTTGGAAATCCTGAGACCGGATGGGTCGGATTTGATCCATGGGCGTGTGCAGGAGGGCTTCGCCCAGATTGCGGAGGGGGCCCATGGCGGCGTCTTTAGCGAGGGCAGTGATATCTGAGCCGGAGAAACCTGGTTGGTGGGTTAGCTATTAATACTAAGTGACACAGACAAGGACTGGATGGTTACCTTCTGTAGATTGAACTAACGCTTCAATATCGGAGTCTGTCAGTTCGTGGACCTGATGGCCCAATAGGGTACAGAGTTGCTGTTTCCGCACGTCATGCTCCGGCAGAGGGATGTATTGACGGCGGACGAAGCGACGACGCGCTGCCTCGTCAATGTCCCATGGCATGTTGGTGGCAGCGAGCACGAGCACTCGGCTGGCGTCGCCGCTAGACTTCTTGTCTTTGCCGGGCTGTTCGCGACCGGCCGCCGCGCGCTGCAGATCGGACCATTGGATCAGGAATTCAGTCTTGGATCGGCGCGAGGCCTCGTTTTCAGTGCCAGACGAGCGAGCGGACAGCAGCGAATCGATCTCGTCGACGAAGATGATTGATGGCGCCAGCGCCTTGGCCAATCCGAATAAGGCGCGAACAAGCTTCTCGCTCTCCCCGTGCCATTTGGATGTCAATGTTGACGCCGACACGGAGAAGAAGGTCGAATGGGATTCCGTCGCAACTGCGCGGGCAAGCATAGTCTTGCCAGTGCCTGGAGGCCCGAAAAGGAGCATGCCTCGCGCCGGTTCTCGTAGCCCCGAAAATAGATCCGGTCGGAGGAACGGGTAGACGACGGCTTCCTTGAGAGCCTTTTTGGCCCCATCTAATCCGGCAATGTCGTCCCAGTGGACTTCGTCGCCGCGGACCACGATGTCGTTAAGGATCTGTTTGGCGGTCATTATCTCCACGCCCTTCGGCAGCTTGTTCAGAATATCCGTAAAAGCGTCATCTTCATCCTCTTCTTCGACGTCTTCCTCATCAATGTCGGTCGATTTCGGATCCGTAGAATCTGGGTCGCTGGAAGGCGGCGTGATGGCGCGTTTGGCAGGTAACGGGCGCCGACTGGGGCTGCCCGTGGAAATCGCCATGCGATCCACGCTGTGGCTCAGTGCCTCATTCCGTGAAGTAGGAGCCCCTGGTAGTCGAGATGTAGACCTGGGCGGTGACTGCTCTACGGGTTCCGTTGCGCCAGGTGATCTTCCGGGGCTCAACAGAGGGAAATTCGACCTCAATGCCACCGGCTTGGGCTTGATCGAAGGCTTTGGCGACAATTGCGACGGGAAAGGCGGGCTCCTCGAATCTAACGGGCGTGTAGCGGATTGGGTACGAGCAGTAGAACGCTGCTGGCTCTCGGCCGGGGAACGATGCGCTGGCCTGGGTGTTGAGGTTACGGACAGTTTCGCGGGCGACCGCCGTGCTGCTGCCTGATCTGGGGCGCGAGTCGTCCGCACAGCGCGACGCTCTTCTCCGAGTTCGCTCGTGCGACCGACTGAGTTCGAAGGGCTTTCCTCCCCAGGTGTTAATCGAGGCGTATCTACATCTTTCCGAGAGGCAGGTTCTCCCGCAGCGCTGCGACGAGAAGATGCCGCGGCCGCCTCACTGGCGGTCTTGTCCGGCGGAGGGGGCATATACAAGCTCCCCCATGCCAGACCCGCGGCTTGAGACGCTGCAGCCGGCCGCAAGTCCTTCCGTCGGGGACTCAATTTCTTCTTGGCAGGCTTCTTGATCTCGTTCGAGCGCAGCGTCGACGGCATCATCTTCCGTCGCTCGGGACTCGAAGTCCGGGAGGAATCGGTCTTCCCGGAGGACGAATACGACTTGCGCATGGCTGGGGGGTTAGGTCTAGGGGCGGGAAGGTCGTTGCGACTCGATTCGGAGCTCGGGGTGGTGGTCGCAGCGGGCATAGGAGCAGGGCGACCGGGGATGGTGGGCGGTTTGGAGAGATCGGTATATCCGACCGCGGGGACGGTTCCCTCTCCAATCCAACCGGGAGTCGTGGACGGGGGCGACTTCCCCGAAGAATCTTTTCGGCTTTGACGCAGGGCTTCAAGAAGGTCGACTCGCTCCCGACATTGGAGCTCCAGCTGGCGGATCGATTCCTGAAGGGCCTTCTCCGTCTCGTTCTTGGGGGAGTACTTGGAGGGAACTCGATAAGCGTTGTGATAGTAGATCGTCTCGAGAGCGGATCGCCAAGACTTCAAAGCTTCTTGTTCGTTGTTCTGACCAAACGGAAGAAAGTCAATCAGGATTCAATACGAAGTCAGTGGTGTAAAGGAGGGGAATCGCGAACGAGAGGCGACCAACCTGTCCCTCGAAATAAACGGCGGTGGAGCACATCAGATAGCAGTCGTCATAGGTCTTCTGCAGCGAAGACGCCGGCTTGGGGCGCATCATCGGATGTGCCCGCACGCCATGCAATTGGCGCGACGGGACTGTAGATAGACGGGGATTGGGGAAGGTGTAGGGGTTGCGGAAGTAACGGAGTACAGTGATTTAAAGAGGAGAGTGTGGAGGGAAGAGTGAGGAGAGACGTGAGCCGAGGGAGGAAGAGAGGAAGAGAGAGAGAACGAGGTGAGGGGGAACCGCAACTGTTCTTTTTTCCGTTTTTTTTCGCCCTTCTGCCTTTCCCGTGACGTCGATGTCTTGGAGCCCCACGATGGCAAATATCAATGCTACTGTACTTCTACGACCCCAATTCCCCTCGACTGCGCCTGGAATGTTGGTCCGGTGTATGTCAGTATTATAAAGTACTTCTTGGATATCATCCAGCCTGGCTGGTGCCTTATATCGTCCATCCCATCTATGAATACATGTTTCGCAATCCGACCTGTACCAGAAAAAGAGAACAAGATAAAAAGGAAAAGAAATGAAAATGAACATGAAAACACAAGAGGCATATCTCACTCATATCAACCAGAATGAAAGTAGAAAAAAAAAATCAAAGCCTCCAGAGATCCCCTGCGTTCCAAACGCCGGTACAATATAGCACGGAAACACATCGGGCCCTGCAGCACCGATCCAAGAAAAGCTCACCCAGTATATCAGTTCGGTTCGGTCCACTATGCCAGAAACAATCCCAAATAAATGCACTCGTCCAACAAAACATTTATACATGTGGCCCAACGGGTCGACCAGAGAATGGGAGAAACATCCCCCTCCGAGAATCCTCCCTGTCCTCGCACCGACCTTTCCGGGCTCCGAATGTCTCGGAGGTTTCGCGATCGGTCAAAGACTAGGAGGGTGAAAATAATGAGCCACTATAGCACCCACAACCGTCTTGTCAAGCGTCGATGCGGCCCATACCTGCGTGTTCACGATCAGATGCTTCCCGTATGCATGCGATGTGAAGAGGGGGATTTTCAAGTAGATTTTTTTCAGTTGCGATTATTGATTTTCTCTCAAGTTTTTCGATCTTTTCTATTGTGTTGGGGGGTTTTTTACTTCTTTTTCTTCAATTTTATGTTCGTCGGCGGAGAGCTTCAGCTAAGGCCAAAGGAAGGGGAGTGTTGGAGATGTAGTGAGTCAGATTCATGCGATCGGGTCAGTTGGTGGAAGCAGCGAATTATTCCGACAGGCCCTTGAAGTAGGCCTTGGCCATTTCGTAAGATGTCCTATAGTAGAGGTTAGAGATATTAATTTGGGTAGATAAGAGAAAAAAAAAAAAAAAAGAAAACACCTACCAGCAAATGGCCGTGCTGGGCATCGTAGAGATAATGCGGGGGCGAGCGCCACGTAGGAACCCACTCCAGCCAAACTGCCGCTTGATGATTGAAGCCGCGTTGAAGAGACCCTTGGCCGACCGAATCTCCTCGTTCTGTGCCAGACCTCGAGTTTGGAGAAGAGTCTTCACTACGTCGAGAGGCGTGGTAAGACCGGCGGCGAAAGCTCCCGCCAAACCACCGGCAATACAGTGGGTGAACGGGTCGTAATCCTGGGAGGGGTTCATGACTTTCGAGAGGGACTCGTATGCAACAAATTGGGTGGCGGTGAAAGGAACGGTCATGCAAAGGGTGGTAGGATAAGACACATAGAACGCCTGGAGCCCCTCCGTCCGGTAGACGGTCTTAGCGCACTGGAGAAGGGTCTTGTGTACAGATCCATGTACTTGCATCCGCTGTTTGATCACTGTGGTCGGTCAGGTTTTGCCCATCTTTTTAGATTGAATAGAATCGTCCACGTCGATAATTACGCACCGTCAAAGGGGTTCATCAATGCATCGCTGGCGATGGTCGCGGAGGCACCACTTAGAGCTAACCGAGGTCACAAATCAGCAATCCGTAAGGGGGTATTAAGGAACCACAGGACCAGAAAATAGGAGCTCACTCACCGGCAGCCATCGGGTGGTGCCCATCGTCGACATTTCCACCCGCAAGATCCTTAACGACCTCGTATGTGCCAAAATACACGGCGTGGGCGGGACCTGTCGGTAGAGAAAAATCCCATTAGCTTCTCCGACCCTCACCACAGACCAGCCATTATAAATCACCACTCACCAGCGCCAACAATCACACTCGAAACACCCTTCCATAGTGTCCGCCAGCCTTCGATCCGGTAAATGGTGGAAACCGCATTCGTCAACCCCGTGTAGAGGCCTCCGCTCGTAGGGTGCAGGATTTGCATGCGAGTCTGCCGCCGAGAAGATTCCAGTTAGCAACTAGCCCGATCGCCGCGCAATATCCGACAGCCATACGGACGGTCGTAGAAGAGCAGGACACGTAGTCGGGATCGACATACCTTCAACAGATCTACCGGGTACATCACAGCGTGTTCCTTGGCTACCAGTCAGCATCACTCCCCCTGCCCATCCGGTGTTTCGCTAAGCATACCGCAATACCAGCGAACGCGCCAGCTAACATGTTCCGGCCGAGGCCATAATTCGAAGGGAGGGCTTCATAACTATCAAGCGATCCGGGTTAGCATCCGATCGCAACTTTATTTTGGCGATATGTTCAAAATGCCGTTGACGCAGGTATGATGAGAACGGCGCAATCGGTGATCAAGAGCGACCGAGGGTTTGCCACAGGAAGTCAACTCTCTTTGGCGAGAGAGATTGCGCCTTGGTGGAGGAATTGGCCGGGTTGGAAGAAAAGTTGATCAGGCATAACAAAAGACGGGGGAGAGCCGCCACTTACTCGAATTCCTGCCCGGGAACTTGCTCGGGGGCCGCCATGAAGCTCTGATAGCTGGAGAAGCAGCCGGGGCTGCAATTAGGCGGATTATAGGAAGGGGGAGTAGAGGAGGAGAGAGGTATGGGGGGGGGGGGGAAAGATCGCAGCGTGCCGGAGAAGAAAACGGAAGTGCGGAGCGGAAAGCTGAAGGATGAGAGGTTAAACCGACTCCGAGGCAGCGAAGCTAGTAGGCTGGGAAGAAAAAAAAATAAAACAGGGTCAAAGAATTAGACAGTAGTTAGATGAGACCCGTCTCAACCACGAAACCACTCAAAAGAATAATTACAAGATACCGACGAGAGATAGAGAGAGGAAGAGGATGAAAGAGGAAAGAAAAGAGACAAGCTGGTCGGAGGCAGCGAGGGAAAAAAGAACGATAAAATAAAATCAAATAAAAGAACGATACGGAGCAGATGTCACAGTACGGTCACGGAGGCGTATCGAAATACGGCTCGGATTTATCGTTTAATCTTGTTCTTTCACTAGTTCCTCTTCCTCGGCCATCGGCGCTTTCGGTTGTTTTTTATTTTATTTTATTTTTATCTGATTCCTGCGGATCCTCAGGGTGATCGGTGGAATAAAATTTCTTTATCGCTGAGAAATCACATATACTTCGCTCTACAGAAGAAAATTCAAGAATATAAGAGTACAAATAAAAGAATTAAATAAAAAAAGGTTCATTCCGTCCCCATCGTCCCTGCTGAATCATCGCTCTGAGGCTAGAACACGTCCGATGACGGAGTGGTCAGGATCTGAGTCAACCACGCCCGTTCCCTTAAAGAAAAGTATTATTATGGGCAACGCATCCTGACAGGTCCTCGAGAGACGGACTGGATCCTCCTGTCATCCAGAAGAAGCGCCGAACCCCGGAGGTAACCAGAGAAATCTACTTGATCTAGTAATTTAGTCAACCTAGTAGTCCAGGCATCCCGCGGAGGACCCAAACTAGTTTCTTATCTGATCCTCGCTAAGCCGAAAGTGAACTGCCGTGGACCTCCGAGGAACCCGTGACTAACAGTTTCCTGCCTTCAATCTCCATCGGACGGGATCTTTGGACCTTTGGAACTTTAGAAGAAGTTTCGAAGGCCTGCAGTGGACGGTGCAGGCTGCAGGCTCCCGATTGCAGATTGCAGATTGCAGACTCCCTCAGATATAAGAGCCCCTTGTACTCGAGTTATATCCTCCGTACGCCAGCCATGCCCGAGCTTACGGTGAGACACCAGGCTCCGATCGCCAACACGGAAAGGTTCAGCGTTTCGCAGAGGACAGAAAACAGAAAATATGATAGTAATAACAACATATGGAATCGAAGACCCGAAAGATCGGGATCTATCATTCAGCACGAGAAAAGAAAAAAGCTCGGCCCATATCAAATCTGCTAAATGTAAATCGCCCGGGAAATAATTGTTACATTCAATGAAAAAAATTACCATGCATTTAACATATTTGGCATCTCTCGATCCCTCGCCGGCCAAGAAAGAAAAAATCGGGGTGGAGATGCGGAAATCATATGCTCTACTAAGTCGGTCATGCACGTCGTGAGATCCATCGGCCCTTCTGTGCCCCCTGGCCGCCCGAGCACCCTCGGCCCCGACGGTAGTAATAGGTCCGATCAGCGTCTATTTGTATACTCTACCACTCCACGTTAAACGACCATTCTCCTTAAATAAAAAAAGACCACGGTTAGTGTCGGTTGTCATTTCAAGTGTCAGGCCGCAACTTACCATTTTTGAGGTTCTCCGCAGTATCGCTCAATAAGATCACTCGCCGCTTGTTGCAATAGGCCGTTTTGTCCAGAATATCCACCTTGAGGTTCGCCAGCTCCGGCACCGGCTTCTCAAACATCTCACTCAAGCTTTCCACAGCCATCTCGAGATCCTTCTGGTTATCCTCAAAGATCTCGGTCAGGTTGTTTCGGGCAAGGTAATAGGCGAAAGCATAGGTCCATTTCAGCGTCTGCCGGCATTGCTGAAGCGCATGGGATGCGGTTTCCAAAAATTGCACCTCGATCCACGAAAGGCCGGACTGCGACTGCAGACTAGTCATCTTCTTCTCCGTCTTAAGATATAAATCCTTATCAAGTTTGGCCGATTGCTCGTGGTTGGCGTATCGGTTGTAGTAGTGCAGATACCTTTCCAGCGAGGCTCGCGACTTGGCCTGTTCGGTACGCGCTTCGGACCCGGATTTTTCCTCGTAACGGTTGCAATTATACCAGCTGGTGCCGTGCTCGGACCAGAGACCCATGCACATCCAGCAGAATTCATGCTTGCATTTCCGGCAGGTCATGTGATTACATCCTCCATTCTTCTCGATCGTCGAGTGGCATCGGGGGCATTCCTTCGTGTTGGCCGAAATCCAGTTGGCCGTTTCCGAATCATCCTCGCATTTCTGCAGCCACATTTTCACCAAGCAGCACGGCGACGGTTGGTGGTCATTCAGTGTGCAGCCGAAACAGAAGAAGTGCTTGCAGAAACACTGAACCGTAGGGACTATACGACGCAGGTCGCGTTGTTTGACGGGACATTCAACGGCGTACTCGCAATTCGGGGCCGGGCACCACTTCAGTTTTTCCTTGTCGTCCACGTAGGTTCGGATCAGTAGGGTTTGATACCTAAAGCCCCTCGTCAGCAACCGTCATCACCTAAAAGGGTCGGTGTTTTCAGGAAGAAGATTCCTTACCTTTCCTTGAGATCGTCCGTGACGAGAAGGTTAAGGGTTTTCGAATCCACAATCATATGACAAGTATCGCCCGGGCACTCTATCCGGGCCGCCTCCCCTTCCTCGCGAATCTTCTGCCCAAGATAATGTCGATAGCAGTCAACACAGAATCGATGCCCACAGCGCATCGCATACGTCTCGAGATCGTCGCCGTCCTCGCAGCAGATATCACACATGAAATTTGGCACAACTTCGGTTTTTGGCGTCGATTGAGAATACGTCCCTAGGCCAGCCTCCTCTAACGTCACCTCCGGGCGGTCCATATACGACTCGATCAACTTTTCTCGATTCCAACGACCATATCGTAAAAGGATGGCCGCTGACTCCGGCGGCAACCCCAGGATCGTTGACACCTCGTTGATTTGCTGGCTTTGTTCCCGCTCAATATCCACCGGGCTCAGGACTTTGAACTCGACCTCGTATGGTTTTCGAGACGTTGCGATGATATCTTTGTCTTTAGAGAATCCCCCATCGAATTCATCGCCGAAATCTAGCAACCGGGAACCGGGAAGTTAGTTTATCGGTGGCGTCGGCTCATAAGCCTATCACAACTACGCACCTTCCCCTAAACTGTCATCATCGCTGCCTTGGGTCCCCAGGAAATCCTCGGTACTCGAGGCGACGCTCATGAAGTCATCGTCCGACTCCATGCTGGTCGACGCAGGAGTAACCAGATCAAGCTCCTTCTTTCGGTCGGAAACCAAAAATCCCCCTGAAGTCCCCGATTCTGAATCCGTACCGAGCTCCGGGTCGACGAGTTTGGTCTTCTTGTGAGGTGTGTGGTCTGAGGTCGGACTGGTGGCGGTTCGCGAACGGACGAGGGGTGCCTTGGTGGCGAGTGAGGTGATGTCTTTGGTTGGAAGCTCCGCGTCCGCCGCCTTTCTCTTTCTCGTTAAAGGAGGCGTGGTGAAAGAGAAGTCTTTATGGCAAGCCGGTATGTGCTGACACGAAAAAAAAGTAGGTCTCCGACGTCGAGACCCTCTCTTTTTTCGCGAGACAACACAAAGCACAGCTTACCAATAAGAGGATTCCCAAGGGATGGGGAGGGGGGAGGAGAGTGGCGGGGACAGTGCAGCACTAGTCAGCCGATCGATGGGTGTTATTGAAGGGAAATGAAAAGAAGAGGAGTAAATTAGGTAGGTTGATTAGCTTGTTGGAGGATGGAGGAGGGGAGGAAAGAAGAGGAGGTGGAGGGAGACAGAGAGGGGGGGGGATAAGATTAGACTTGGAGTTGGATGACTGGTTGCAATGAAAGGGTGACTAAAGCGATGGCTGAATGGGCTTTGGGACGTCACGGGGGGGTGGGGAATATGAGAAAAAAGGAACAAGTGAGGCCCCGTTTTATATTGGGCGGTTTTGGACCAGTCAAATATTCACTTCTTGAACAGGCTATGGAGTCTGCCGACTGACAAGGCTGCGACTATTGCTGCCTCCTCTACACAGTCTACCAGATCTCTCTATCTCTCTGCCAGCCCTCTCACCCTCTTTTTCGCTCCCTCTCTTTCTCTATCATGATACCTACCTTATGATCGGTCGATAACTGGCGATCACGAATCTTGAAGGCAGCAGAACCGTGGGCGGGAGCGACCGTTGGATGACAAAGGAATGATGATGTCAGATCTCGAAAGTGATCAACAGCTCTGTAGTAAACACAATCACTAACTACACTGCGGCCACATCGAACCCTCTCGCTTGGCAAGATATTCGAATCCTTTCGCTTGGCAGGATATGAAGACCGATTGGATATCCATTCCAAGCAGTTCGGCCTGAATGGCAAATTGGATCTATCACACTATTTCGAACCCTACTAGCCTACGGAGTATTCCGCGTTCTGGGTTTCGGATCCATCGTCGAATCGGTCGTCGTCCTGAGATGAGCTCTCCGAAATCAAATCCTGCACGAATTTATAACCGCCTTCCCATCAGTGTGATCTCCATTGGAACCCTTCTATATCAGCTGCATCTGAAGAATGCGATTCGATGTATGGAGTCGACCCCAAGAAGTGGTGTCGATTGTACACAAACCTCGGCCCCGTTTGAAGTTTTTTCACGATTCTTCTTACGCTATTCCATTGCATAATGCTATTCCTCGTCGTCTTATCTCTCTAGGGACACTGTACCGGTGTCTCCACGGCATGAAAAGCGAGAACGGCAATCGGGCTATCAGTCCCTAAATGTCGAATTATTAAATCATCCCGGCGAAGCTCAATGTCTTCAAAAGACGCTTTGGTTTATAAACGACTCGCTTTCCTTGGAGAATGTATACCTGTTCGGAACTGGTTCAAAATGACCCCTTCTACTCGCTTGTTCGAGACCTTTCGCTGTGTGGTTTTCCATAACTAGTACTAGCAACGATTTTTCGCTAATCCGGGACATACGTCCGAACGAAATAGACTGGGCTGGGATGGATCATATATGAAAAGGGGGGGGGGAAGGTGCCTATAAGGAAGTGTCTCATCATGGCCTCCGACACCTTGGAATTCAACCAACACAGGCATTTCATGCACACGGTACAGTACATTGCTCATAAGTCTAAGCGTGCACCGCCCTTCGGTGAGCATCGGGCTGCCTCCTCACTCCACGCATCGATCTCTCTCAACGTCCGTTCAATATCGGCCTTGATCAATGGAATGGTTTCGGCGCCCATGAGCAACCGCGTTGGCAGGGGCCTTTCAATCTGCCCAGTCACCGCGTCAAATAGCAACTGAGCACATACATCCGGGTCACTCCACGTGTCCTGGGAGGCCGGGTTGGTGATATACTCCCTCAAATGGCTAAACGGGTTGGCGGGAGACTCGTATGCTGGATGTCGACGAGCAAGCTTGAGGCCTGAGCCGGCAAAATTGGTGCGCACACCTCCTGGTGCAACGATCAAGAACTTGATGTTCCAATCAGGATTCATCTCCTTCGCAACCGACTCGGTATACCCTTCAAGAGCAAATTTGCTACCCAAGATGTCATCCCATTTGATCTCTCGGTGGATGCGCGGATGTATGTGTACCTGGCATGATAGAAGGCATGACCCGGCGCGGTCAGCCATCCACCCATAGACGAAATCTGAATGATCGTCCCTCCCTGGCTACGAGGGTTCACTTCGCGGAAGATCCTCAGTGCCTCTTGCGTTATATGCACAGGGCCCCAGAAGTTGGTTTCGAGTTGATGTCGAGCGTCTGCTTCCTCGATAGCCTCGGTGTCGCCCATCAGACAGTATCCGGCATTGTTGATAACCACGTCCATACGACAGAATTTATTCGCGGCCTGTGTAAGAGATAAAAGAATGTTCTCTCTGGAAGTAACATCCAGACTGAGCTTGAGCACCGTTGGCCCGTCAGGCAAGTATGAAAGCGCTGCGATGTTGCGGGCCGTCGCCACAACACGATGGCCGGCGCTATGAATTCTCTTTGCGAATGCCTTTCCAAGGCCAGAGGAGCAGCTGGTTACTAGCTGTGTCAGCTTATAAATTTTGCCATAGTTATGGATCGCTTCTTCACGCACCAAACCAAACTGTCTGGGGATCAATGTTCGTGGGAGGAGTGGACATTTCGGCGCTGGAAATCTAGATGATCCTGCAAGTTGGGAGGTTTCAAGACAAGAAGCCATCAAGGTGAGTCCATGCCTGGTTATATAGGATTTCGCGCTCATGGGCCACTTCTGATTATCCCCCAATATGAGGAGAAATCTCTCATATTGGAGGCATCCCGATCCAAGGGCACAGCCCGTTTAAGCCCAATTCGGTATGTGCACTAAATTAGACGCATCTCATAGCGTGTTGTTGACCCACGAGGCCCACGACGATCCACTCCGATCGACTGATCTGGATCTGTCTTTGATAGGCTTCAATCTCATGTTGAACAAGAGTCTTTTTCTTACCAGCTATCATCCCGGTTGATTACCTCTTCCGGAAACTGCCCTAATAAGATACCCACTTTTACTGCTATGCCATAGACGAGAATGAGACCACCGACTCACCCTTCGTTGTTATCACGGGAAATCCCCAACGAGGGAAGGGTGAGCGATTAAGCCGAGTGCGTTCGCACATCACGAAACGTCGTCACCAGCAAGATGGCCGACGACAGACACGGATATCACAGCCCTTGGACTGGATGAGTCCTTATAGCGAGGTCGACTCTCCTCTAGTGTCTTCTATGTTACCGCTAGCGCACATCGGTCATCAGCGAATGCAGAGCTGTAGGTCTATCGAGGGTCGAATGATTGCAAACGAAGGATATCGTTAACCTCGGCTCTTTCAAGTTCTGGATCAGTACCTGTACTACAGCCGCGATGTCCATCCTTCTTTTCGCATCGTGATCCTCGCTGCAGTTACTTGTGCGCCGCTCATGAGCGCTAAGATCCTCACAGCATCAGCATGGGACGACCTCAATAATACGGGAGATCTGCAATTTAACTCTGCGTCAGCTTGTCATCACCCGGGGCCTGATAAATGAGTCAATGGGTAGTTTACAAGAAGCCATCAGCGATACCAATATCGCCGCTTTGATTTCAGTCCTAATATTCGATGTATGTGAGATGTCCCTCCATTCGGACATGGAACGCTGATGTCGTCATACTACAGCTGGTAAATGAGGATCGCAGCTCCTTTTTCCGACATAAACAAGCCATATATGAGCTGATTCGCATGCGAGGAGGCATGCAGACATTAGGGTTCAAAGGACATCTGGCGAAAAGCATGCCCCTGTATGTATGCACATACGCAAACTCTCCATGCCTTTCTAACACTCTTCAGAATCTAACAACTGCAGGGCGTTGTAAAGATTGCTACGTCTGCGGATAATAATTCCCAGTCAGGTGGTATTTTTCCTACTGTCGATCAGCCTTTAGATCTAAGAATGTTCACTTTTGGTCGAAATCACGACACTTCTCCGGAACCAACCACTCCTTTACTAGCCATGATCTTGGGCCATTTTTCCCGACTGTTATTTCTTTTCAGGGAATGTGCTAGCCATTCTTCCCCAACAGCCACCCAAGGATACTGCTCCGCCCAGCAGATGGCAATATACTACGATTTACTTGCGATCAGACCGTTCATTACAAGCAGTATCGATATAAAAGCAGAGGCCATACTCCATGCAGCCCTTCTCTTCAGTTGGTCAAGATCTACATCCTACAATCTCGATACAACGGATTGTAATGAAAGCTTGGCCGCCTTGCGAACAAGTCTCCAGCACCCAGATCTTGATCGATCATGGGCTCACCTGCCAGGAGCGCTTATCTGGTGTCTGGTTGTCGGGGCGAGACTGGCCCGGGCAGGATCAATCAGAAAGTGGTTCATGATGCAGCTGGTTCGAGTCACATCTTGTATAGCCCTTGGGCAGTGTGACGAAGTGCTGCAGACTCTACGGCTTAGTGTTGGGGGCTTGGATGCGGCAGAGATGCTGGCTGACATGAATTGTCCAACCTTATGACCTGGAAATAAAGGATGAGGATGGGCAAACATCCCAGGCCAACTAGATCGACAATTCCATGAAAATACGCGAGGAATCTACTTTTCTTGCCTTGAGATGACTGGTTCGAATCAATGCTGCTATGAAAGGAGCAGTTCAGTATGATCCGCACTGTGGGGGCATTGATAGCGAGACGAGCGTTGTTGCTGGGAAGTGAAGGGGGGTTACATAAGATAATGCAGTTTATGAACACACCAGATCGACTTCTTGACTTCACTATCCCCAAGAAACAGAAAGGAAAAAAACATCCAGTCAAGCAATCAGGTGTTCAATTGATGGAATGGGCCAAAAACAGGAGAAAAAATGATTGACAAGAGTGGGATTCGAACCCACGCCCCTTTCGAGACTAGGAATATTCGTAAGAATATGGAAGATCAGGTACCTGACCCTAGCGCCTTAGACCGCTCGGCCATCTTGCCGTGATTGGTGAAAGTGGATATCATATTTTGGCTACATGAGCGAGTGTGACAGATGTGACACTACCAGGTAATTATCGTTCCATCATGTATGGCACGAAGCCTCCGCTACATCAGCCAAAGAGGTTGAGATTTCAGATATTTGGAGGGGATTGTTGTATCTTATCTGTCTTACAGCTGAATTGTAATGCTTGTTCGACTTCAGCTTCTGGTCTTTCCCTGTTGGTTTCTTTGCGTTGCCAAACTCGCGAGGGTAAGATAGCAGTTTAATACCATCGTGAGTGAGTGAATATATACAAGAAGTCATGGGTAAAGATAGTAGATCTGCAAAAACTTCAAAAAGAAACGACAGCTGCAGGATTCGAACCTGCGCACTCGAGAGTACGCGCTATTATATACTAAGACAGAGACATCATGTGTTTAACAGTGACACCTTCATGAATAGCAGGCGCGCGCCTTAACCACTCGGCCAAACTGTCAACTGATTGCCTACCGGGCAGTTCTGGTAAATCATCAATAACAATGCCACGTCTCGGAGCATATCAGGACGCAGTAAGCAAGTGCCCCAACTGCAACCAACACAACATCCATTCGGACCAAGTTGGTTGCACCCGCTGCAGGCAGCAAGGCAAATGAGGCCGTACTATGTAAGCTCGGCGGCCGTAAATACGCGGAGTGCGTGGCTTATCTCCGATGTTTACTCCGTATATTTCCGCGATGTCTAGATTCAGCTCTTTGTCTCGATATAACAATATAATGTCATCGATCCCAGCCGTCGCATCGATGTCCTTTTTCTCTCACTTTCTCCTCTTACCCTCCTCTTCTGCTACCACTGACACAAATATAGATCCATCACCATGGGCGGCTCATTCCCAGGCTTCCTATACCGCCAACTGACCTTCTGCCCCAAGCCCCTGCCCACAACCGTGATTCTCCAGGGCCAAACTGCCATCATCACAGGCAGTAATATCGGGCTCGGCCTCGAAGCCGCCAAACAATTAATTGCACGAGGCCTGAGCCATCTCATCCTGGCCGTCCGCACCGTGTCCAAGGGCGATGCCGCGAAGGAAGAGATTCTTCGCGACAATCCCTCGTCGGCCTGCACAGTCGAGGTCTGGGAGCTGGATCAGGAGTCGTTTGACAGTGTAAGAGCCTTCGGGGAGCGCGCACAGGCTCTGCAGAGATTGGATATTGTTATTCTTTCAGCGGGTGTGAAGCTGTTGGAGTATAAGAGGGCTCAGACGGGACATGAGATGAATGTTCAGGTTGGTTTCTTTTCTTTTCTTTTTCTATTAGATTGTCTCTCTTCCCTCTTTCTTCCTTCTCTCTGACTATCTATCCTTTGCCGCATGCACATTTAATTAACCCACATACGCATCCATACCTAGTAAGAACCAGCAACCAACCACTAACAACCTCCCCTCCCAGATAAACCACCTCGGAACAGCCCTCCTCTCCCTTCTCCTCCTCACCCCCATGCAAAAAACAGCCAGGACACAAGGAACCCCCTCCCGCCTCACAATCGTCACATCAGAAGTCCACTTCTGGTCCAAATTCCCAGAAAAAGACGCTCCAAGCATCCTATCCCGCCTGGACGATCCCGACTCGTTCGGAACCGGCATGGACCGCTACAATACTAGCAAACTACTCAATATACTATGGCTGCGCGAACTATCTCAACGAACAGGTCCGGATGTTATAATCAACGGGGTCAATCCGGGTCTTTGTGCAAGCAAGCTACATCGCGCGGATTCTACGCCGGGAAAGAGTCTATTTAATAGGCTCTTTGCGTGGACGCCGGCTCAGGGCGGCCATTGCTTGGTTGATGCGGCAGTGTTGCATGCGGATGAGAGGGGTGCTTATGTTAGTGAGCAGGTGGTAAAGAGGTATGTTTGATTTCTCCGATGGTTTAAACGCCCTCTTTTGGTCTTTTTTGGGTGGTTGTGTGAGAGAGATATACTAAGTACTAACCACTCGATCATGATAGACCGTCTTCGTTCGTCTTGTCAGAGGATGGTGAAAGGGCTCAGGTGAAGCTCTGGGATGAGACTGTTGCCTTGCTGAAAGAGACTGTTTCTGGCGTGGATTTGCTCGGGGGTGTTGTTGCATGATTTGGTTGGGAGGTGTTGGGTGGATTGGTTATAGGAACAGTATTATGAGCGTGATGTATACAATATCTAACAATGTTGGTTCGTTTCTTTATTATTTCCGAGGGTATATATCCACAACAAGCGTTGTATCATTGAGATGCCGAGTACGACTTTATGCTGGTCAATGTAGAACTATGAACAGGCAGCTGTAACTAGTCTCGTAGGTTAAAAGGATATGATTTGATTTGAAGTCAACTCTGCGATGTGGCAGAGCAGAAGAAGTGGCGGGACATAGGCAGAACAACCTTTTTACAGAAGAAACGTAAAAAAGAAGCATTTTAGGGTTGCCCTCCCCACCTCCCGACTTGGGAGTCCAGAAAGTTTGGAGAAAAAAGAAATGACAAGAGTGGGATTCGAACCCACGCCCCTTTCGAGACTAGGAATATTCGTAAGAATATGAGAGATCAGATTACCTGACCCTAGCGCCTTAGACCGCTCGGCCATCTTGCCCGATTGATATTTTGCGGCTTCAGATTTGACATGATATTCTTGCTGTGTTATGCCGGACGATTGAGTTCGGTCATTGTCTACTCCGTACTTCGTTCATTTTCTTCTTCATACTTCATGCTATGCTTTTTTTTTTATAGGATATAATAACGCATCACCTCACAACAGGCAAGATGGCCGGAGGCGTCCGTTTCACGAGATATCTATATATAATAATAGGTCCTACTGGGTAAAAACCCCTCCGCCTCGATGATACGCCTCTCGCTCTTCGTACATATCCCTATAACCTTTTTGCTAGCACCAGCCTCATTAACCCTCGATCAACCTATTCGCCAGCCGGAATTGGTCAACCACTCCTTTCCGTATCCACCACCTTGTTACCCGTTGTACCCCCTTAGGGGTAGTGAGCAGCTGCTCAACGTCTATCCGTCCTTGTATCTCCAGGTCGTGTCTGGCCTCGTGGTACGCCATACAGAATGCAATAACGTGCCTGGGGTCTTCTTTCCCCTTGTTGCACTTAGGGCACGTCGGGGAGTCCCATCCTGGCACCTTTGCGTAATATAAGAAAGCTGCTGGTCCTACCTTGCCTGTCCGGAGCTGTGTTAGTACAGAGCTCTCGGCCTTGTGCAGACCGACCTGAAGCTTAAGCAGGTCCTTGGTTGGTCTGTCTCGGACTGTCTCGGACGGGCTCCTACGGAGCCCCTCCCCTTCTTCTTTCCATCTCTCTAGGACCGCCTCCCATATCTTGCGTTTTTCAGTCCATTTCTTCGCTGCCGGTGGCATTGCCCTCTTGATCCACGCTCGATCCCAGCCCTGTGGCATAGGCCTATTGTATCCTATCACCTCCTGTCTGTAGACTGTCGGCCGGAAGGCACTATCTCCTACCCTCTTGCATATCTGTTTTGTGAGCTCGCTGGCTTCCCGTCCGCGGCCCTCGCGTGGTAACCGGCCAGTTTTCCTGTAAGATAGTGTTCGATCGGGGGTGTTATCTTGTGTCTTCCTCCGATTAGGGTATGCCAGGCGTGGCTCGCATAGGTAAGGGCCGGACGGACAACTGTATTGTAGGCCCTCCGGGCCTTCTATATATATATACATCCTTTCCTGAAAAAGGTGTTTACACGGATCTCGTAAGGGACAGGGTCGAATCCCCTTCTTGTCAACCAATCCTTTTATTTTTATTTTATTTTATTTTTATTTTATTTTATTTTATTTTATTTTATTTTATTTTTTTTCAGTCCAGCTGTGTGTTACTAGTCTAGCATATTCATCGATACCTACCTACGTGTTGGGTGCTCATCGTAGGTCGTATTTAAGCACCCCAGCAATCATATCTATCGCATCGATCACCCCGTTGCCCCTCCCCTGACAATCGAATCTATACATCATACACACACACAACATACTCGAACCAGAAACCCAAATTTTTCATCAACAGGCTCTTGATTGATAGATATATGCACCACTAACAAATAGACCAGAAAACGCTAACTCACTCACTCATCATCACTCTCCTCACTCTCACTCCCCTCCTCATCCGCAGTAGCCAACCACTCAATAAACTTCTTCGCCTGGTTCCTAACCTCCTTCATTTCCTCACTACCACTGGACCGCTCATCAGCCCACCACTGCTCAAACGCCTCCTCCTCCAAAACCTCTAACTGATACAGCGCACTGCACAGGACCACAAAGAACGTATCCCCGGGCGGCGGCCGACTCACGACGTCCTGCTGCAGCAGGAGCAGGAGATCCACCTGGTCGGGTTTCTTGTCCGTGTCGCGGTCGAACAGCGCACGTTCCACGATCTCCTGATACGTGCCGAAGATGTCCTGGATGGCGTCGTTGGGGCTCCGGCCGCTTTCCATTAGCTGGGGGATGCGTTTCATGAATGCGGATACTACGGCGCGGCGGACTTGGTTGTCGGAGGCGTTGGCCGTCATGCGGAGACTGACTAGTTCGAGCTGAACCACGTCGGAGGTGATGCCTTCGCGTAGACTGTCGTAGACGCTGACGGCGGCGTCGTGGACGAAGTGGTCTTCGTCTTCGTTGTCCGAGTCGGAGTCGCTGTAGCCTCCTGAACGGGAGCCGCCGTAGTCGGAGATCTCGGATGATAGGGTTGAGATGGACTCTGTGGAGAGAGAAAGGTTTGCCATGTTGTAGACTGTGGGGATGGAAGTTAGCAGGTGCTTGGGTGAAATAAGCGTGGGGGGAGAAACATACCCAAGCCAGATGAAGCGTTACTTTCGTCATCAGACTCGTCCTCGTCTTCGTAGGGAACATACTCGTAACCCTCTCCGTCGTTGCCAACCACCGCTGGATCGCTGGCCGGCACAACTCCATCTTCTTCCCTAGGAGCCTTCGTGATGCGCTTGCCTTCGCTGACAGTGGTTCCGTCGGCGATCTTCACCCCATACGAGAGAAGGACGCCGGACTCGATCGTGCAGTCCTTGCCCAAGGTCACATTGTCGGCAATAACAGCTTGGCGAACAGTCGTCCCATCCCCGATCACCGCGCCATCCCAGATGTACGCACCGTCCAGAGTGACGTTCTTGCCAATCTTGCAATTCCGCCCCAGAACCGTGTTCTTGACAGTCGACTTGTCGCCAATGCTTGTGCCCTGCCCGATGACCGTTCGTCGACCCACAACGCACGAGCGAGCCAATGTTACTCCCTGCTCCTGGTACAAGTATCCCTTCCGCAGATCGTAGGTATGTCCGGCGAGCAGATTCGTGTCGGGACACAGAGGGTACGCCCATCTCGAAATGACATCCTTGCTCACGGCATCGTAGGCCTTCAAGTTCCTCACCCGGGCGGCGTAGTGGTCCTTGATGATATGCGTGTGGATCGTCTTTCCGTTCAGCTCGTAATCCTTCAGAACACCAAACAAGAACTGCTTCCGCGGGGTCTGGTAATCGAAACTATCAGACCACAGGCTCAGCACGTCGGGGGTGCAAATGTCGATGCTGCAGTCGATGAGATCCTGGCGAATATCAAGCTCCCGGTGCGTCAGGATGATTTCCGAGTCGATATTCAAACGCGACGATTCCGACGAATGGTGGTCGATTTCCTCGTAATGCAGACAGCGGTCTTTCGTCGGGTCCACAACGAACACGGGGGACACCGAGGTGGACTTCGTGCGGTGGTTTCGGCCAGCTTCCCGCAGGATCATGGTCATGATGGCGTTCTTGTCTTTCTCGCGACGGGCACGGTGCTTGGCCAGGGCGCCCTCGATGGGCAGGTTGCTGATCACGTCGCCGCTCACGACGATAAAGTCACCGGTGATAAGGTGTTTTCCGTCAAGATCACGCATGACATCTCCGACGGACGTAGAGGTGGATTTTAGGAAGTTCAACTGTTTGAAGGGCGAGGAGAGCGATCGCCATTTCGACGCACTGCGATTATCCGCGTTAGTCGCACGGCCCCTAACTGGCATCATATAGCGCAAGAAGTCACGAGAACTTCACATACTTGATGTACTTCTCCAGCTGGCCGGAGTGAGCTCCGCCGTATAGGAAGACATCCTCCACTCCTGCATTGGCCAGAAACTCGAGCGTATATTCAATCAAGGGGGTGTTTGCCAAAGGCAAGAGACACTGTTGATCGCCGAGTGTCAGCCGTCAGATTCACAATAACACCTCGTTTTCGATTCCCCGCCATCCTCTTCCACAAGGCGATTGTCCCACCACAGCAATACGTACCCGAGGTGTATCAAGGGTGAACGGTTCGAATCTCGTCTCGAAGGTATCCGCAAGGACCTAGAGTATCTCAGAGGTTAGCCATCACAGCTTCGCATACCCCACTGCCATGCGACAATTCATGACATCAACCCCCCTCTCTCTTCCCACCACCAAGGACGCGATGAACGTACAACAGCCTGTAGAGTTTCCTCTACCTCCTCCGCCGTATTCCCTCTCTGCTTCGAGGCGCTGCCTCCCTTTTTCGGACCCATTGGCTGTAGACGAAAAAAGTTCAAGGGCGTTGTCAGTCATACACTGATTGCCAGGGGAAAACAAAGAACAGCAGAACTACTCACATCGTCTATGCGCCCCGCACTTCACAGCTTAGGTCAAGAAAGACAGACAATTCAAAGAGACGAAAAGCCAACACTGCAGTAAAAGATCTAAAACCGACGTGCGAAATAAAAACCCGTGTCGAACAAAAACCACCAACACGATCTCTCGACTTTGTTCGAAGGGAAAAAAAAACTCCGCCAAGCCTATCGATCGTTCCGAACGGAGTCATACATCCCACCGCATGGGTTTTGTCTGTTTGCGTTGTTTGCTCCGTTTGTGCCCCGCGCCACGGATCGGGGTCCGGGAAAGACTCCCCTCGCACGTGAGATCACATGACCCGAGAAGAGGCAAAGCCACACCTGGGACCGGTGTCTCCAGCCGCAAAGAGCCCAGAACATGGCGCAAGGCCTGGGCCCTCCTGGAACATTTGGAATCATATCCCTTGTCCAGGCACGGCCGGTCTAGAACGCTGACGAGGACCAGGTCAGCCCTGGAGGAACCCCTCGACCCTGGCATTCAGGCATCTCGGAGGAATTGTTCGTGAGATCGGAGGACGACCCGCCGGTATGCCGTCACGGTGTGTGCGTGTTTGTCTGTCGGTGCCCACTACTAAGGTGCTCATTGTCCTATGGTGGACCTCTATCGAGGGAATTGTGGTCCTCATTGCGTGGACCCGGCATTGTGCATTCGGAAATGGATTCCATATTGTTTTTGAGTTACATTCATACATACAGTCTTTCGTAGGAGGATTGCCATGAACTAATTGGAACCCGGCAATGAACATCGGGTTGTAGCCATGGTTTGTAAATTCAAGATTGCGCAAAAATGTGAACAGGAAAAAAAAAGGGGGGGATCAAGATGATCTGTAGAGATAATTGAAAGAACCCTTGACAGTAGGGGTGTACACATAAGAAATAGGTTCACTATAGAATCCATCGTTTCCGATGTAACCCTCGATATAGATATAAGACGACCAGATAACCCGACAGGAGTATTCGCAATAAGAAAGCAGACCGAAGAAATTGTAAGCAGGCAGCTAGAAATGTCCACAAACGCCGATATATGTCGAAAAACAACCACCGCCCCCCACCAACAATATAACGAGAATATCATACGACTCAAGTTTCATTAGGAATATATGAGATTCGTCAAACAGGGAAACAGGATGGTAATGAGGTTACAATGCAGGCGGAGCGAGGCAGAGACCGGCCTCTGAGAAAGTAAAAAAAATATACAGTAGGAAAATATAGCGAGCTTTAGCCAGTCCGCGTCGCCTGCACGGGGTTGACCATCGACTGGGGTGGGTGTGCGTAAACACGCGGACGTTTGGTCATATTGGGACTCTCGGCCACGCCAGCCATATCCGAGACCGGCCGTCGCGGTGGGGGTCGTGCTGCCGGTACTGCAGCCGGTGCTGCAGGGATCGCGACGGGGGCTGCAGTGGGATACTGGACTCCGTTTTGGTCCACGGCGTATGCAGCAGGGGCGGGAGTTGCAGGAACATATTGACCGGGAACCTGCTGAAGGTTCGGATGAACTGCGGGCATGCCCTGGAACTGGCCGGGTGATTGCCAGTTGCTCATCGACGCGGCGGGTGACTGGCCCGGGGAGCTGTCCTCCTTAACCGACTGACCCGCCGAGCTTTGAGCGGCCATGGTGACCGCTGCCGGAGCGGGTTGCGGAGCCTCTATGCCTTGCGGCATGGTCTTCAAGTGAACTAGGTGCTTCTCTAGCATGTCGAGGAGGCTCTTTCGTGTGAAGGGCTTGGGCAATACATCGTCCATGCCTAGTCGCAATTTGGGTTAGTTGAGGTTATCCTAGAGATCGATTCGAGCAGTACAAATTGGGCCATACCGTGTTGGAAATATAGCTGAATGTCATCACTTCGGATGTTGGAAGTCATGGCAATGATGGGAGTTCGGTCAAATTGGCGGATTAGATGGCAAGCGGAGACGCCGTCCAAGTTTGGCATGATAATATCCATCAGGATAAGATCATATTTGGAGCCGTCCTGGATCTTGTTTACAGCCTCGAGCCCATCAAACTGCGCTATCGTTAGTGGAAGAACTGAACCGGTCTCCTCTTGAGCAAGTGTAACCTACCGCGGTATCAATGACACACTGGAATGAGTAAAGGAATTTCCCACCGATTTGGCGGCACGTAGCATCGTCCTCCACAAGCAAGATCTGTGGGGGGCGCATCCAGCCGGGGTCGACATTCGTACTCTTTTTTCGGTTGTCGGGAAACTGCCGTCGGCTTTCGTCGACTTCCTGTTTGGGAGGCATCGGGTAGGGAACGTTGTTCACATGGTCGCTGTACATGGGATCGATTCCGTTTGTCGCGCCGACAGGATAAACCACCTGGTCGATCTCGCCGTTCATCTTGGGATATACCAAGGCGGGGTTGGCCCCCGGCGCGGTCGGCGGACGCACCACGCCGTTTCGCGGGGCGTTTTCGAGGGAAGGGGTGGTTACGATCGGAGCGGTTTTGGGCGGCTCGCCCGCGGAATCGAGACCGGTGAGATTGAATTGGATTTCGGCATTCATATCGTTGAGGAGCTTTGAGGCATGCTGCAAGGGGGACGAGGGCTCGTCGTCCATCGACGCCACCTGGGAAGGGCTCATGGTCGAACTGGGCTGGCCCTGGGCCGGGAACGGTGCGGACCCTTTGCTGTCGCGCCTTTGACGATCCACCGAGAGGAGGTAGGTCATAACCTGGTGGATCACATTTTCATGGTTCAATACCGTCTTCTGCACTCTCATCAGCTCCTGTAACATCAACTGGTGATCCACCGTCAACTGCGCGTAGCGATCGGAAAGGTGCTGGATCTGTTGTTGTTGCGCCACAATTTGTTGGTTCAGGAGATCGATCTGCTGCGTCGGAAGCCCGTCGTCGTTGCTCTGGGCCTGTTTGCGAGGGGCTGGCGCTTTCCGTCGAATGTTATCGAGCGATTCCTTGCTGTTGGCCCGAAACTCGGGGTGTTTAAACTCCCACGCCTGGATTCCTGGTTAGAAGAAGCCTTTCTCCCCGACTCAACACGACCGTAGCCTTACATTCTGCCCGTACGGCGATTGCCCGTTCTCCTCGTTATTCTGTCTCACTTTGTGGAAATCGTATTTATTCAACTGTCGCACGAAACTGGCGAAATTGCTGTGTTTGAAGTGTTTGGGAAGGATGGTCTTGGTGAATTTCTCGCACTGCAGTCGGACGAGTTAGCCGAGGAGGGATGGCGACGGCGAATTCCAGGGCGCGGGGCGGGCGCATTACCTCCAAGACCACAAAACTATCCCCTTCATCCCCCCAGCGCACGATTTCGGCGTATGAGGGGTCCTCCAGCATTCTTGACGCGAAACGAAGTCAGTCATTTATTGGTCCAGTGGACACACAAGGTCACCAAGTAAATCCAACGAGGGCAAGAGACCGGCTAAGACGGATGGTGTCAAGCCGGGATTGCCGAGTGGGAAAACTGGGAGGGGGTAGGGAGAGGAAAAGGGGAGCAAGAGAGAGAGAGAGAGGCAAGAGAAGGAAGGCTCACTTGTAAAGCTTTCGCACCTAGGTAAGAGCACGGCATGTTAGCAAAAGGACGGAGAAGGTTGCACAAGAAGAACAATAATAAAAGAACGACAAAATAATGAACGATCGTCATCCGACAGTCACAATTACCTCGAGGGCAGCACGTACAAAATCGCTGGAGTTGCCCGCGGGGGCGGCGTTGGTCGAGGTCTGGCCACCGTCCATCGTGGGCTAGATGGGTCGCGACCGATCGAACAAGCAACAGGCTCACGTCGCAGAACTTCGAGAACCCCCGAATGCGGCACAGTCTGGGGAGATCAGAGTTCCAGGGAATCTATCGATCGACGTGAAAGGGAGGACCGGATAGAAGTAATAATCCTTAAAAGAAAATTAAAGTAATAAAAGATAGTAGGTTTATAGGAACACAAGGAAAGAAAAATTGATAGTTAGGTACGGAGTAGTAGGAAGAGGGAAAATTGGGGAGGGGGGAGGATGAGGTAACAAAAAAGAGAGAGGGAGAGAAAGCGGATGGGGGTTAACCAAAAAAAAAAAAATTAGAAAAAAGCAAAAAAAAAAAAAAAAGGATGGATGGGTAACCTGCCCTAAAGGTGGGAAGTTTGGAAAAGGGAAAAAAAGAAGAGAGAAAAAGAGAGAGGGAGAGAGGGAGAGAGAGCACGAGAAGGTAACTAACGGTCGTAAGATGGAGACCGTCCAGGTGAATTCAGTTGAGTAATGGGAAATCCTGGGCAGACGGTGAGGATAGGAATGAATGGCCTTCAAGGCTTCAATTTCATGAATAATTAATGGTTCGGGGACCGAGTGGGACGGTGGGCAAAGGTAAATGGTTCGGTCGACCCTTTCGCATCCAGCCACAAACGGTCTTTTTTCCTGGTCGGTCTTTTATCTATCGACCTTTGTTGCGCTCTCGTCTCGTTGGTGTTTCTGTTTCTGTTTCTGTTTCTTTCTCTTTCTCTTTCTCTTTCTCTTCCTCTACTTCTTTGTTCAACGTTGCTTAATTTAACTCCGACCGGTTTGACTTTTCCACGTAAGGAGAACGGTTGAGGGTGACTGAGGCAAATTCTAGAAAAAGGAGGAGTTGAAGGATAGAGAGACTAGGAGACCTAGAGACCTCGGGGATTGGGAAGGCTCGCAGTCTTCAGTCCTGCCCACCTACTCCGTAGCCACAGGGAAAGAACAACGTCTCCGACTGAGACCTTACGGGCGCATCGGACTCGGGAATGTCAGTGCGTTCGACGGCGCAGATGCGATGCAGGAAAAGCCTGGCGATGGAGGGGAAAGAGAGGGATGGGGATAGGCTGCTTCGGTCTGGGAGGAGGAGGGGCAACGCGACCACCTTTTCTACCTTTGGACGATGCGCTCGTTAGTCTTGAGTTACTCTTTAGTACTGACTAGTCCTTCGTGATCATCGTGGAGAGCCGGATCAGCTAGACTGTTTCCTGGACTTGGTCCGTTTGGACTGGCACGAAGCTTCTCCCAGGCTTGGAGTCAGGAGGTCCTACGGACTGAGTTAGAGTTGGAGTCTCCATGAATCTCGGTCCTGGATTCATGGCGCACTTCTTACCCTGTCCAAGAGAATGGCTTGCCTTCCGTACGGACTATGGGATTATGGACTATGAATGAACTAACTACTGTAGTTACTCCGGATGGATACACTGGGGACACTACGTCGGTACGGTACATCCTACCCATT
The DNA here is from genome assembly GCF_023601865.1 of Aspergillus affinis. NCBI lineage: Eukaryota > Fungi > Ascomycota > Eurotiomycetes > Eurotiales > Aspergillaceae > Aspergillus > Aspergillus affinis. Next base: position 71,013 of record NW_026515872.1, read on the forward strand.
GCGGTTACTAATGTACAGGACAATGCAGCGTGCAAATCCTTCGTATGAATAACACTGAACACTGAACACTGAACAGTCTGTCTGATGCAGATAGATTGGCCCGAAGACACCGTAAACCTTCCATCATCCGCCATCTAGCCGGTTTTTGTTTTTTCTATTCTCCTATTCGGGCATCTCCTTTGGATTTCAGATTCAGATTTATGGGCTGGATCAATTTTAGTAGGGAGAAGGATGGGCGCGCCACATCTCGGGGATCGCCCTATAATTGCCATACTCCGTAGGGCATGGACAGCTAAGGGCAGGGGGTTACTATTATTATTTCAGATCAGTTTATGAAGGTTCATGCAAATTTCTTTGCCACAGAATTAGAGTCAGAGTTAGACTCCTCCGTAATTTAACAATTATTATATTATTATAATGAAATAATGATAGTACTCCGTAGTAACCATTCACTTCAGACGGAACAAAGGGTGGAGCAAGCCAACAGCAACTGCGATGTCAATCCTTTCTCTTCTCATCCATCCCCGGTACATGTGCCGAAAAGCCATCCCCTCCGAACTACGGAGAAGGATTTGGGTTGTTTCAACTTTCAACTGTTTACCTTGGGGGCAACGGTCGTGGCACACAGAGAATCATGACTCGAGCTAAATTCCCAAGCTGCCGGGTTGAGCTCCCTCTCCTCCCATGGGACGAAAGATGTCACGAAGCTAACTCCCATGTGGACAACCAGCGGTCCTTGCGGTCCTTCCTGGTCTTTGGGCCATTTGGGAAAATTATCACAAATTCAAAATTATCACCAAAAAATGAACATTAAAATAAGAATATGTCCCAAACCAGAAAGACAACTCAGGTTTGAGGTGGCATCCTATCCACATTCGCATTCCACCCGTCCACCGAGTCCACAGACCCTCTCAAGGACTCACGTTCTGCAAATTGACGTGCGCGAGCTGCAGCCGAGACAGACGATGACGACATAATCCTCCGAAGCTGCTCCGGGCGGTCGCCAAACACAGCGACCGGCGCCAGCAGATCCACCAGCCACCAGGTACCTGTGCGACTACCTGTGCGACCCTCTCTCGCTCCGTCGCCGAAGCTCAGCTTTCTTCCATCTGACTGCATCGCTCATTGGATCTGTCTCTGGGTCCTGCTGTTACCACTTACCATTTACCACCAAAACCTACCTTTCTCCCGTCCCACCATGTTCGCTGCTCGCCGTTTCGCCGCCGTCCCCCGCGCCCTGTCGCAGAGGTCGCTGTTCCACAGCACTGCCCCGGCTTTCGTTCAAAAGGGAGACGCCATCCCCGATCTCGACGTCTTGGTCGAGAACTCCCCCGGCAACAAGGTCAACCTGGCCAAGGAGCTGCAAGGAAAGGGTGTCATTGTGGGCGTTCCCGCCGCATTCAGTGCGTAATCACCCGTTCATTCTCGTGCTCGAGAAGTAGCATCGACCATCGAAAAGGAAAATCAATCCTTGGACGGACGAACAGCTGACCATCGAATCTCCTCTTCAGGCCCCGCCTGCTCTGCCAGCCATGTTCCGGGCTACATCAACCACCCCAAGCTGAAGGAAGCCGGCCAGGTGTTTGTGGTCGCAGTCAATGACCCGTTTGTGTAAGTCTCAGATGGGGCATCTTCTTTGTCTCCCGTATGCCCTGTCAAACCCAGATCCCAGATAGGCTGACTCTGTCAAAAGGACTAAGGCCTGGGCCACGTCCCTTGACCCCACCGGCAAGAGTGGTGTAAGTGACCCCAGTCCCCCTGGAATGCGACACAAGGTGATCGGTCTTTGCATGCTGACATGGTCGTAATCAGATCCGCTTCCTGGGTGACCCTACCGCCAAGTTCTCCGAGGCCCTCGACGTGCTTTTCGATAGCACCTCCATCTTCGGTAACCAGCGCAGCAAGCGGTACGCCCTGCTCGTCGAGAACGGAAAGGTCAAGGAGGCTTTCGTCGAGCCCGACAACGCTGGACTTAACGGTACGGAACCCTTGAGACCCCGGAAAGAAGTGCGTCGCGAATCTGACTAACCTGGAATTTATAGTCTCCGCCGCCGAGAAGGTGTTGGGTTAAACGGTATCATAGCCGATTCAAGATAGTATAGTAATATAAAATGGAATCTCGGACATGCCTGTTCTAGGTCTGCGGACTCGACTATTAGTAGCCTAGCATATCCATAGTCCATCAAATGTCCGAAGTACGATATTTTTATAGTACAAATGCAAACATTCCATGCCGACTGAGCGCTTCAGCGGGATCATTGGCCCTATATAAAGTATATATGACACGACAATATTTCTTATATTTCTATGTTCATCAACCATCCTCCAGCATCATTAAATGCCATGGTCCGATGCGCAAGGCAATATACATTCGAGGAACCTTCCAAACGCCGGAGCATGCTACTGAACAGCACGCATATCCCCAGGACAAAACCAACTCTGATGTTATAACGAGCCGCATTATTAAAAACAAGAATATTAATTCCCCTCTCCAATCCTTCCAGAGATCGAAAATCTAGGCACTTCCCTGGTGCAGAGCCTGCCACTGCTCCGGGGTGTAGCATTTCGGCGTCCAGGCGTGGATGGCAGCGATCTCGGCCTTCAGGGCGGCGTTCACCAGACGATGGCGGGCAAGCATGGTCTTCTTCTCGAATTGGGGCGAAACGATAATTGCTTGGAAAGCTTGGCCACAGCCACCTGTATAATATCCGGTCCGTTAGTTCACTCTCTCTTCTTATGATTTCATATATCCCGAAACGGTTCGTCCTCGAAGTAAAGTGGAGGCGAAAAAAACATGATCGGAGTTATGTCATACCCGACAGGTCCTCAATCTCAACATGCTGTGCCTGCAACTGTTCGATCAATTTGCCCTTCAACGAATCGGCAGTGACGCCGGAGGTAGCATCCGCCATGGCTGCGTTGACGGCGGCGAAGGAGCGCGCAGAGATGGAAAAGGGCGACGACTTCTGGTGGACGGGAGTGCGGAGAAGGTACCGGCAGCTTCTGCTCAACAAGGTGGTGGTGCGGAAGTACATTAAGCGTGGTGTGAAACGAGGGGGTTGGAAGTGGGTTGTAGAGGGTGTCGCTGCGATTATATAGTCTGGGAAAGAATGACACCGGAAGATCTTCAGCCGTGTGGTGCAGGGTCGAGTTGAAGGTTTGGTTTGCGGACTCTCAGTCTTTTGCGCGGGAGGACTTCGATAACCAATTGATTAATTAATTAATCATCCAGCGGAATCCCGGCCTTACGGGTCACTTTACGGTACGGTAAACTGGCGGTTACCGGCGGGCGGGCCTGAGGCTGACAATGCCGTGGCTGTGATTTGGTCACCTGCCGTTTGTGGCTGGAGACTGTGGCGTCAGCTCCGGTTGCTTAATTCTATCGAGTGGGGGTGTTCGTCTTTCAACGTCAATTTCTCCAACACACGGTTTGATATCTATCCCCAAGGAATTCGATCATATTCTCCACCTCCTACGACCTTCTATGAACCCCCTTTTCAGTCGCCTTCCCCGTCTCTACTCGACAATGGCCGCTTCGTTCCCCGCTTCCTCGTCGCCGTACACGCGGGCTGTGGTGAGCTCCATGCGCAAGCTGTATGCTCTCCTCGACCTGCATGATTGTCTTCCTGGCGCATATACCATGGCAATGATATTATACTGACCATCTTGACAAGCTACCCCGAGTCTCTCGCCGAAAAGAGCTTCGATAATACAGGCCGTATGTGAGCGTCGTTACTCAGTGTTTGCCCTGCCGATGACGTACTGATCTTTATCTCTCCGCAGTCCTCCTCGAAGCGCCTTTCGATCATGAACGAAGACAGAGAAACTCCGTTCTTCTAGCCATTGACCTTACCAAGGCTGTTGCCGACGAGGCCATCGCACGCAAGGACTCGGTAGTGGTCGCATATCGTATGCAACACCCCCCCCTCCATCAACATCAACACCCACCAGGCCAACTGACCAACATCCTTCTCAGACCCGATCATCTTCCGCGGACTCAAATCCCTCACCCTGAACGACCCCCAGCAACAATCCCTCCTCCGACTCGCCCAAGCAGGCATCAGCGTCTACTCCCCGCACACCGCGGTCGACGCCACCCCCGGCGGCATGGCCGACTGGCTCTGCGACATCGTCACGGGCGCCATCGCCCCCTCCATCGACTCAACGCCCTCTATCCAAAAGTCCTCGTCCACCCAATACTCCCAGCCTGTAATTTCCCAACCCGGCTCTGTCCGCCCCGCCTCCGCGCAACCCCACGTCCGAACGACCATCCACCCCTCCCCGGCGCCCGTCCCCGAGGGCATGGAATCCGCCGGCATGGGCCGCCTCGTCACCTTCGACACGCCCCAGCCCCTCACGGCCGTCGTGGACCGCATCGCCCAGGGCACCGGCCACCCCGGCGGCATCCCCATTGCGATCCCGCAGGGCGCGTCCGTGGAGACGATGAAAATCCGCACGGTGGGCGTCTGCCCGGGTTCCGGATCTAGTGTCCTGCTTAAGGCGCCTGGCGGGATCCCTGATCTGTTGTTCACCGGCGAGCTGAGCCACCATGAAGCGTTGGCGGCGATCGAGCGTGGCAAGGTGGTCGTGGCGCTGGCGCACTCGAACACTGAGCGCGGGTACTTGCATGCCGTGATGCGCGAGAAGCTGGCCGATGCCGTGCAGAAGGAGTGGGAGGTTACTCGGTCCGAGGGGTTGAGGACTTTGGGTGACAAGGGGGAGGATAGTACGGGGGTTGTGGACGCCTTGCAGAAGGCTTATGGGGATGCGGAGAGCTTTGTGGATGTGAGTGAGCGGGATCGGGATCCGTATGGGATTATGATCCGACATGTCTGATATGCATGTCTTGAGGATCATTCATCATTTGTCATAAATTGTGAAAGCGAAAAGCGAGAAAAAAAAAAGCATAGATAACTTGAAAATAAACCACTTATGTACAGACAGAATTCCAAAAGACCAACAACCAAACAAAACAAGCTACGGTACAACACCTCTAGCCACATCAACCCCCATCCTACTATCATTAAGATGATGATGATCAACTCAACAAAACCCTAATCTCCCCCGTCGTCCTCGGGAAAAGTCTTCTCAAGCCTCCTTCCTCAATCTCATCTCCCTCCTCACCGTCAGTATCCTTCTCAGCATCCATCTCATCAACACTCTCCTTCCCATCATCCTCTTCACCACCATTCTCACCCTCCGCTCTCATAATATCAATCTTCCCAACAGCCTCATCCGCCCCGATGATCATGCCCTCTACGAACTCAAAGTCCCGACAGAACGCCTCCACCGCTTCCTCGGTGACGCTCTTCACGAACGTCGCGCTGCGCACGTACTTCAGATGATCGGTTGCGTCCATGAGCGCAGACGGCAAGAAATCATCCAGTTGCTGGCTGATGGCGACGAGCGCTTCGGGTTGGAAGGCAGGGAGGGTCGCGATGTCGGCGATGTTAGGGGGCGGATCTGGGTGCTCGGATTTCGTGACTGGTGCAGCAGTGGAAGACGAAGAGGGTGAGAAGGGCTCGAGAGCGTTCAGTAGGACTTGGAGACCTGAGGTGTGGAGGAGATAGCGGTGTTGGATTTCGAGGAGATCCATGCGGAGGGTGGAGAGGGTTGTGGAGAGGGGGGTGAGGTGCGTGGCGCTGGCGAATGGGTATCCGGAGATGGTGGAACGGGTGGTCAGATGGATGTTGGTTAGGTAGATGGCGCGACTGGTTGCGTCTGGGAGGTCGTTGGCGGATGATTTGGCCAGGTCGAAGAATGGGTCGAGAGCGGCGCGGAGGACAGGGGTGAAATGGTTGTCAGAGGGCGAGGTGGAGTTGGCGGCGGCGGCGACGTCCTCGGCGGCACCGATTGAGGCTTCGTGGGTCTTCATGAGGGAGGTCAGGGCCTCGAGGGCGTCTAGAAGGAATTGAGGCGTGGAGAGGTCATCCGGAGGGGCCAGTGCAGTGTGATCGGTTGAGAGTTGGTTGACGCCCTCGTGCATGAGGTGCTCGAAGTGGCTGAGGGTGAACTTTTCCAACTTCTCGAGCAGCTCGGCCAGGTTAGAGCCGGGGCCTAGGAGTTTCGAGAATGTCGCCCGGTAGAAGGACAGCAGATTCACGACCTTGTAGCAAGTGACGGGGTCATCGTGGCCTTGAATAACCAGCTCGACGCGCTGCCGCAAGGACCGTGAAACTCCAATGAGGTCCCGGTTGACGAGATCGCTGAGAGCCTTGTGGCCGTCGAATGTGACCTTCTCGTTTTCGTCGATGCGAGACCACGGCTCACTGCTCAGACCAGCCTGTATACCCCGGGCAAGCTCTTCGCCATCCGCCACGAAGAGGGCCTCCAAGGCTTCTCGCTCCGATACGGTTGTGGAATGCACCCATGCCAGCATGTCGCCAATGTACCTCAGAGGGTCGTGCGCCGAGAACTCGATGGGCTTCACGTTCCGGTCGCCTGCGGTGCCCGCTACAGCATCGGTAAGCGCATAGTGGAAGGCATCAGACAGAACGTAATCGCGCGCCTCCGCGAAGAAATCCAAACAGCTGTGGAACAGACTGGGTCGCTCCGCCAGCACCCGGAGGGCTCGTCGGATCGAACTACTGATGCGGGGATCCTCGAGGTTCAAAGACCCAAACTCCTTCTGGATCCACTTGTAGAGTTTCTGATAAGCGGAATTGAGATTCCTCGAGCTCTTCTCCATGAGCTCCAGACCTAATCTCTGGTTCTCTCCGCCCAACAGAACCTCGCAATCGCGATGTACCTGTTTCACGCGCCCGAGGACGTCGAAGAATTGGTCGTCTATGGGCTCCTCCGCCGAAGTCAATATCATCAACTCTTCATCCGACACAATAAAGTGCTTGGCGAATGCATCGAGCAGTTGCTGCTTTGTCTCCGCTTCCTTCTTCTGGTTCATCAACGCCGACGCTTCTTCCAGAACAGGCGTCGTGTCTTGTTTCGCGAGGACAATGTGCTTGCGCATTTCTTCGCATGTCTGATTCAGGCTCGTAATAACGGTTCCAATCCGTTTCAATTGCTGTCACGCAGTTTGAGTATTAGTGCATGTCCTCGTTCTCGATTATTTTCCGCGACAAATCTTACCTCCGCCACTTTCCCAAAATCTCGCACAATGGTCGCATTGCTATCGACCACCTCCTTCTGCACATCTAACCGTAGCTGTCTTCTAACTTCCGCGGTGTTATGTACCCCTCGGAGACTGAGAGTCTCCAGCGCGTCGCGGATGTCGGAGTCCGCATACGAGGCCGAAAGTACACTTGTCAGACGATTAGACAAGGCATTGGATCGCTGATTCGGCGGCGAGAGCGGAGAGCCGGCCGGGGAAGACGTGCGAGTCGAGGCATGGCTGGAGGCAGCTCCGGGAGGGAAATAGCTCGCCATGGAGGGTCGGTTGCGTTATCGGAAACTGATGGATGCGAAAGGTGGTCAATAAAGGCGGAGGGCGGAAAGGAAGTCGGAGAATCTCCCCGCCCGCCTTTTCCCACCCTCTCCGTTCTACGTTGCACGGGGTCACCACAAGTTCATAACACAAGGCCGTCGACGCTATTTGGGATTGGCTTTTCATTTTATATTTCTCTGCTCGTTGATCGGAAATTTTGGATTTTTGCTTCCCTGTTCGATCAGGAATCACTTGCATCATCAATGGATAGCCCCCTCGTCTCTCCCGCCAAAGCACGGCAAGCCGCCATCCAGGCTAAGGACTGGGCCTACGTGAACTCCTGGCTGAGTCGCCAATACGCCCCGAAACCGGTCCCCAGCTTCGAGCGAAACGAAGATACTCTACGAACTCTACTTGCGTTGGCAGCCGCCAACGATACAGCCGATGAAGAAGCAGCATTGATCCACCATGCGCGCGAGCAAACCGTCCAGGGCTTCAAGCGCCGAGAAGACGCGGAGGATAAACAGAAAAGAGAAATCTTGGACGAAGTGGAGCTGTCCCTCGACGACCACGGTGCCCAGAGCTTGGATGATTTGGCCGAGTCGGCCGTTGCGCTGGGGACTCTGAGCACAGAAACCAAAGATCTGGGCCAATCGATCATGCAGCTTACCAGGGAGGAATTCAGTATCCAGGAACAGTTGTCAAAGGTGGAGACGCTACATAATTATCTGGAGAGAGAGTTGGAAAACTTGCGTGAACAACTCGAAGATTTGAAATCCAACAAAGCCTACGAGATACATCCCGACCTTCCAGCCCTGACAACGGAGTGGTCGAGAAGCACAAAGATGCTCAACGCGAAGGTTGCCGAGTATAATGATAGGATCGGTTCCTTGGAAAGAACCAGGAACAAGGGGCCTACGTTGGACCAAGTGGCGGACGAGGAGAAAGATGTGACGAAGCTCATGCAAACGGTTCAGACACTCGAGGCGAAAGCCCAGGCGTTTCATGATTTACCGAAGGATATACAGGGGGCACGGTTAAAGTACAAAGAATTGGAGCGAGAGCTTGACGGGCTCATTCAGCGACGAGACTCTATGTTCGAAAATCTAGTGGGTCACAGTTGAGCTAGATCGCCAAGCCTCAGACTTCTACAGACAAACAGATTATATCAGGTGAAGATCAATGTCTCATTATTATCAATCCTAATAAGTACACAGGAAAGAGCTGGTATCATCATTCATGAAAGACCATGATAAACGCCATTAAATATCCCGAAGTGCGCCCGTGTCAGCGGCTGCTAATCTAGTTGCCGCCGAGACCGACAGCGTTCTTGATCTTGTCGCCACTGCAAATGTTTGTTAGTGGCACTGGCATTGCGGCTAATATTGTACCATGACTTACATGGAAGAGGTGGCGCCGCCGTGAGCGTGGTTGTCATGAGCACGCTGGGTTTTGTCAAAAGCCTCCTGAGGAGTAGACTTGCTGTCGTCAGACTGAGTACCGCGGGCGATACGGTCGGTGGTATCGGTGACACCCTCCTTGATCTTGTCCTGGGTGGACTTGGTGGAGTCAGGAGTCAATTCCTCCTTGGCCTCTGGATACCTGCATGAGTAACTGTTCAAGGGACTGTGATGATCTTGGGACAACATACTGGTGCTGAAATCCTTGCGACCGGCGTCAGCCATTGTGATGGATTTTGATTGAAGGTGGTTTGAAGATTGTAGATTGAATGATTGTTAGAAGATGAGTGTGGATGATGGGAGTGATGGAGAAGAGAAGATTGAAGTCAGAGAAATGGGGTTTTATATGTCTGGTCTATCACCGTTTCCATTCATAGATCTGGAATGCATGACGTCGTCAGGCTTGAGAGATAGAGTGATAGACCAAGGCCGTTGCGCCATCCGGCCCTGGAAGTGCACCGCCCATCTCCATCTCTTGAAAACGGGGGAACTTCCCCGGACGGTGCACGTCATCATTACGAGCGCCGTTGGTGGAGAAGTTGCCTGAGGTTGACTGCAACCAGGGATCTGTGAAGGATGGCGCCGGCAGAGGCCAAGTCTGGACCATGACGTCGTCATGATTACCTTCTAACTCGATACGATTAGAACACCCGACCCGGTCACATGGAGCATGTGATCTACCGGACTATCTGTTCATGCGAAAGCCGGAGGCGCCCTTTCTCTATCAGGACTAGCGTGTTGTGAGTGGCGTGAGAAGCCCAAAGAAGAAGGCGGTTGTGGGGGGCAGATCTGAATCACCGCCACATTCCGTTGTTGCCCGTCTTATGCCCGACTCTCTGCCAACTCTGCATACCTTACAACACATCGTTCTTTCAATGCTTCATCCCTCTCTTATTGTTAGGTCTTGATGACCATCATGTTAATCTGCTCTACGGCAAATTATTCTTTGTGTTTTTCTACATAGTATTTCGTTTTCGTTTGATTGAGATATTCTTTCTGCAATTACTATCACCCCGCAGTGTGTTGCCACCGGGCAAATCCTTTGATCTTTGATTTTATAACAGCACAGTTTATTTTTGCGATTTGTCAATGCAATCATCGTCTACTTCGTCTTCGAACTGGGACTTCACTCCGGTGATTAACCTACTACGTTCGCCCACTTACGGCGATGGTTACCAGTCCGGCCTCTCTCGCCACTATGAGTCTCGCCGGAGTCCATCCACCTCGGGATCTTCTACGCCTAAGAACATTGTGAAGCACCCAGGCCTTCAGACCAACGATGTGGCTTTTCAACCCGAAACCTCTCCTAAACTCGGTGATTTCAGCTCTCTCTGGAATGCTTTGGGTCCTACCTCCACTACCCCTGTCAAGACAGAGGCTGGGGCGCATAAAGAACCTCCGGCTCCGGAGGTTGCTGCTGAGCAGCAACCTCAGCGATCACCACGAATTGAAATTTTAGAACGACCGGCACAGATCAAGGACGTCGGAAGCTTCAGTGATGGACTTCCCCGGACTCTTCCCAAATCCATCCCTGGCTCCGGCACCGCCAAATCCGGTAAATCTACAGCTAGAGGCAACAAGACCAAACAGCCATCCCAGAACAACAATCTCTTCGAGTCTAGCTCCCCGGGAAGTAGCGCGGAAGCAGACTCCGATGTCAGTATCTTCGATCCGTCTTTCTCAGTAGGGAAAGGCGTCCTGTCTTTGGTCCCTCCGCAGGTAAAAGCACCACCTACCATCAAAAAATCATGCGAAACACCGCCATCGTCTTATGACGAACGTGATGAAAACTTGACCCCCAAGGGAGTTAAGAACGTACCCAGCTGTGGCACTATCCGCGTTCAGCCTATCGCCTACAAATCAACCCCCGAAAGGAGGGTTGGCCTTTTAACCAAACTTTTAAACAACTTTCCCGAATACGCGGAGTCTGTTGCACAGCTTGGTCGCTCTGCGAATTCAAGCCGCCCTGCACAGGCCTCCCGCCCCATCCACGTCTTTGTTGACATGTCCAATGTAAGTTGCATACTTCGGAACAATCAGTTAACTTCCAGACTGACCCTCCGATTTTCTTTGATCTAGATCATGGTAGGCTTTCATGATTCAGTAAAAGTATCACGAAACATACCAGTGACGACGCGCATCCGACGAGTGCCTCTCTCGTTCCATAACTTCTCCTTGATACTGGAGCGAGGTAGGCCGGCTTCCAAACGAGTACTGGTGGGATCCGACCGGTTCGCGGCGATTGACGAGGGCGAGAAACTTGGTTACGAGGCGAATATCCTCGACCGAGTGCAGAAGGTGAAACAGCCAACTCGCCGTCAGTTGCGGTTCCGGAAGAAGTCCCGGGGCGCTCAGGATGGCAGTGGTTCAGAAACGAACGACGTGCCTCCCGGGCGATGGGTCGAGCAGGCTGTGGACGAAATTCTACACCTCAAGATCCTGGAAAGCCTGTTGGACACCGATGAACCGGCGACCATCGTGCTCGCGACGGGAGATGCGGCGGAAGCCGAATACTCGGGCGGGTTTATGCGAATGGTTGAGCGGGCGCTGCAGCGTGGGTGGAATGTGGAACTGGTGAGCTTTTCGCAAGTGACCAGCTACGCCTATCGCAAGAAGGAATTCCGAGCCAAATGGGGCGATCGATTCAAGCTGATCGCGTTGGATGGATACATTGAGGAATTGATGGCATGTACATAATCGTCGATGCCACGGTCTTTTCTTATCTGCCTGTCAGTGTCAGGCCCGAGCTGCCTTCTATCATTCATTACCGCAGCAGCTCCACGCCTAGTCCGGCTCAATATATCTTCTCTTATGTAATAAATGTGCCATACATCTCTCTTCCAGTAAATACAATCAACGTAGATTATCCAGGGCGGTTGATTCATCTGTAGTTGATTGGCTTCTTGACCCCTCGACACCTCGACACCTTAGGGCCATATATGAGGGGCATCCAACTCCCGGCCGCAAAGCCCCCGCCATCCGAACGGCGGGACGTCATTCCGCCGCACCTTTTCTTTCTTCCCTCCTGCAACGCCGTCGCACTGCAGATTTTATCTGAGCAGCAAATCATGGCCACATACGTGACGCAGGGTTTCTACGGGGCCGCCATCGAGGGTGTCATTCCCCAGGGCTGGATCGACTCAAGGTGAGTTCGATCGCGATCGCTTTTCTTCGCATAGGTCTTTTACGCGCATGAGCATGCATCCCCGGTATAGATCGATACATCTACACGCAAAACTCACGATTAATCTTGCCCAAGAACCCTTCCCTATCTCTCTCTATCTTCCCCCGAACTAACCACTCAAACTCCATCAACAGCACCCTCCGCGAAGTCCCCGATCATCAAGAAATCTTCCTCTCCCCGAAAACCCTCACGTCGCAGATCATCGAAATCAACCAACGCGTCGATACCGAAGACACTCTCACTTTCCACACCCCATCCGCTCCGTCCTCTACGCCCCCCAATGCCGACGACATCAACAAAGCCGCCGTCCTGTTCCATCTGCACGACCTGTGCGACGAAACCGACACCTTGAATGTCGCGACTCCGCCGCAGTCCGTGGCGCTGCCGAATCTGCCCCAAGCGCGCGCATACAAGGGCGTTGCGACGCTGACGTCGCCGCGGACACAGCGCCAAGGAGGTCAGGGTCCTGGGGGCGTGGGTAGTGCCGTGGCGGGGTCAAGTGCGGAGGGATCGTTGACGAGCACGACGGGTTGTTATTATCTGTTGGTTAGGCTGGAGGAGCAGGAAACGGATGTAATGGTGTTTGTGAATGTGCCGAGGGAGGAATTCGAGGCTGCGGGTGATACGAGGGGATTGGCTGAGGAGGAGAAGTTGGCTGGGGGTTTGGTGGATGAGTTAGTGGGGAGGTTGAGGATTGTGGATTGGGGGTTGTTTGCTTGATTTGGGGATTCTTTTGGTGGGTTTCAGTTTGGCATGGGGAGTATTGGGATGAGAATTATATATGGATTCGGAATTCGGGAAATGAGAGATCATATAAGCACCTGGGTAGATGTGGATGGATACAAATCAGAGGTAGGTAGAAGCTCTACTCAGCCATCCCTTCTCATCTGTCGCTAGTGCTAATCGCTACTGGCGTTCAGGTGCTCGGCCTGAGAAATTGCATGGCTCATCATCAGCCAGCCATGTGTCGTTGTGCTGTCGTCTTGGAGTTCATATCACCTTAGGGATCATCTATTTCTCGGTAGATGGAGACATATTACCGCGAAGCAGCAGACCTGGTAATATACCGGTGTTAATGATATGAGTATCATGGTCGGAATGTGCACCCAAAGTATTCATGTTCAGTACGTATGACCACTTGTGAGGTGAAATACAAAGTAGGAATACCCAGGGGTGTGAGGGTATCTGCAGTGACATCTCTTTTCTGATCAGTTACCGCACTCATCTTATAGTTAGTTAGCGATCAGAAAGTCAATTGTGCCTGAAAAGAAGGAGCCATCGGGCCTTGTATGTATGTTTCTTTTTCCTTCTTTCGTTTCTTCTTTCCTTCACCATCTTTGACTTAGCGACCTACAAAGTGATACGCAACTAACAACAACATCAGACAGACTAATCAACCAAGCAATGTGGCCATTATCTGGATTGCTTTGGGCTATTTATCTTTCACCTTCTCCATCTAAGCAGGCATTAACATTCTATTTGGATACCTATGTCTTTGACAATTCCCCAACAAAGCATGCTTAGCGCCTTAACCGACCAGCGTTGCCCGGCCAACGTCTCTTCGTCCCCGTAGATCCGCACCCATCAACACCACCAGCTCGACGCCCTGGAATCGGTGATCTTCGGACATATCCATCGCAGAGACTATTGACAGAATACATAACGATCGGAAAAACTCGCAACGACGAAGATTCACCACTGTCTCCTTGCGTGAGGCAGGAAAGGCGCAGCAAAGACTAGCTGCACGAACTGCAGCAGACAAAGACCTACTCAGAAAGAACCGGCCATGGCAAGACTCAACACAACGAAACCCAAAGCGGGTGATGACACTCGACCGAACAAAAAGCCCGTCCGGCACTTAGGCCAACGGGGCGTTCTTCAAAGCAAATTCCGAGACACGGTGAACACATCAGATTCTGAGGACCGCGAAGATACACAATGGAGGCCCAAGAGCAAGTTCTCTTCTAGAACCACGGAGGGCCAGGCACAATGGATGGGGGGTCATAAAAGAACGGGAACGGTTTCCAGCGGCATCTTTGATATCTTTTCCGACGCCGATGGCGCCAATGATCGGGATGGCGATACGTCTAGGAGCTCTTCCGACGCGAACAAGGCGAACAAAGATGGGGCATTGGACTTAGCACGAGTCAATTCGCTTCTGCGCAGGCCGTCCCAGCAGTCGCGGCACAGGACGTCTCGGAAGTCGGAACTCTATAACTATGACAAGGAAAACGATCCCGTGGAAGTGGAACTGGCTGAGGAAGACGACCTTAATACGCCATCTACCATTTCCAGGAACCCGTCCGATGCATCAACCAGACGGTCGCCCGTGAGAAATGCACGACAGACCCCGGCTCGGAATGGAAATAATCGACTATTCTCCCAGTATCGCCAGCCTGAACGTCGTTTTGACGACGATAATGAAGACAATGATTCCGATTCATTGGATGAGTTCATTGTTAGCGACAACGAGGAGCCCAGCTACCATGAAACATCCGACAACGAGACGGAGGAAGAGCGGATCCAAGAGGTTCCTTCTTATAAACCTCAACGGAAACTGAAGAGAGGCAGGCGACCTAACCCAGAAGCTGAGCTTCTGAAGGCCCTTCAGCACAAGGACGATCTTCGCTTGGAACCGTCACTACCAGCCGCAATCACACTACCACCATCACCTGAGCGCAAGAGTGAACGGGAAGGGGAAAGACAGACACAACGGGAAGGTGAGGAACTGTCTCAAAACGACGTGAATTTCTCCGAAAAGATGCATCATCTGAGTTTAAAGGACAATGACCCTTCTGCACAGCTTCAGCAGGAGCTTTTTGGGTATGTCTCAGCCATGAAGTACCGGTCTTCCAGCTAGGAATTATATGGAAACTAACGCCGTGATAGCTTCGTGGAAGATTCTGGAGCAGTTTCATCAACACCAGAGCCTGAAGTTATTTCTCTAGAAACGCCGCCAATGACCTCCTCCAAGAACCTCCTTCGGTCACCCTCAAAGGGAAATACCTTCATCCCTCCAACCCCATTTCGAGAGAGCGTTGACGCTTTCTGGAATCCGGAGATCGCCAACGACTGGTTCGACAAACACTCCCCCCACAAGAAAGTAGACCGGTTGCTACACGAGTTCGAGGAGTCAGAAAACGAAGTCGACCCGGACAGCATGCTCCAACGTCGGGGCGCGATCAAGGTAGTGCCTAAGACCCCCAGCAAGACGGCCCTGAAGAAAGTGGAAACGGAACAGAAGAAAGCTGCCATAGCGCGCAGGAGATCCTTCGACAACAAGAAAGCCAATGTTGCGGAGGATTTCCTCAAAACTCTGGATGATATCGTCACTGGTGGCAAAATCCAAGCGATGGCTGCAGAGACAGGGGGTGTCCGAATCACATGGAATAAGACTCTCCAGACCACCGCTGGCCGGGCTAGCTGGAGACGAGAAAGGTCAATGTCGCCTTCTCGGGAGAACCAGTCTGTCATGTCACAGAAGCAGTTCGCTAGCATTGAGTTGGCAGCACGGATCATCGACAACGAGGATCGTTTGATCAATACCCTGGCGCACGAGTACTGCCATCTGGCCAACTACATGATCTCGAACGTCACCAATAACCCCCACGGAACGAGCTTCAAGCTATGGGGCCAAAAATGCAAGGAGGCGCTGAAGGATCACCCCGTCTACGGCGGCCGGGTTGAGGTCACGACCAAACACAGCTACAAGATCGACTACAAGTATGTATGGTGCTGCGTGGATTGTGGCCAGAGTTACGGACGGCATTCGAAGAGCATCGACCCGACCAAATCGACCTGTGGCAAGTGCAAGGGACTTCTGCAGCAAATCAAGCCCAAACCAAGAAATGTGTCGCCCAAGAAGCAACCAGCGCCCCAAAGTGGAATGGGACTCCCCAGAGCGGCTGTCGATAATGTGCCGATGGTCCTACAAGAAATTAACGTCCTTCATTGAAAAGATGGACTAGAGAAGGACAAGACGACTCAGTTCTTGGTGAACTTCATAGACGAACTGATCTAGACATTTTGGACTCTGTGTATTTATCTAACTATTGGCCGACATTTTGAGCGTTCTTTTGATGATGCGACTGCGCTTAAGCGATATGCCTGCCTCTTTTCACTCATTTTTTTGGGATTCTGGATGTTGGACACGAATTTGACGCAATCAACCAGAGACATTTCATGCAGTTTATATTCTCTCATATCTCTCTCTCATTGTTTCCATTTATACTCTCTACCACTGGGCCGGAGCGGAGTTTCTTGTTTTCCCCATTTACTATAGCATGTAGATAGGGCCTCCAGCCGCTCCTCTCCCCTCTATGGATTTCGGGTTCAATCAATTCACTATTTTCTCTCATCCACCTCTATCTATCACATTACTTATCACAAATATTGGCAAGGTAAATTATCGCGCTGTCGACGGTGCCACCGCAGACGAAGTAGTTAATTGCAAATTCTCGGAGGATGCCTCCATACATGTGTCATCCTTCTCTCTCAGCACTCTAGGGACCTCGATTAGAAATTCATAACCACCCCCAAGGTGGGCCAAGCCAAATGATTTGTATAATTAAGGCCCAGGAATCTCGAGTCTACTTTTCATTTACAAATAGCCAAACGTCGGTGAATCATCTGCAGCCTAACGAGGCGTCTGTCCAACTCTTTCGAAGTATTTTTCCGCCAGATGCAACCTTTTTATTTTCCTCATGTCCGACACCAATCCATAGTTTTTGAGCCACGGGTGACTCGGATTCAAGAGAAAACAGGATTTAACTCTGCAGGAAAAGCAAGCACTATCTTGGAAACATCGGAGACCCGTTCACCGCTATACCTACACCGTCTTTTGATCCCGGAAACAGTGATCTATCTCATGCAACCAACTTAACACAATTTCCTGGCTGCCGTATTTCTTCACGAGGAGTATCATATCTCTGTCAAGGCATGATGTTGAACGCACGCAATCAATCCTTCAGAAACAGGGTCACAAAACAATTAAGCGCATAAAAAATCTAAATCGCGGTGGGAACGCCCTGCATATTGCAAGATCACCGGGACCATTTCGAGTGTGTTCTTCAACCTCTACTTCAACCAGTCCAGTCAACTCAATTCATGCAAGGGGATTCGGAGATCAAACATCATACAGACAGATACGTCCATTCAATTGACATGCAGACATCTGTGTGTAATGCATAAAGAAAACACGCCTATTCAGAGTTACGGAATAAGCACGGCGTCACACCGCACATCGCAACAAAGAAGGTGCAAGACGATTCAAAGGCCAGATCTATCTATGTATCGCCAATGGCAAACATGCCTGATGCAAAGCTACTTAAATGCCCGTATCGGCCATTCAACCCCCAAGGTCCTCTCTTGATCAAATTTGGCAATTTGTTGTCTTTTGTTCCACATGGCTCTGCCACAACCGCCAGCCCCGGGTCTCCCTATCCCCAATACGCCTCATGCAGTCTCTGTACAACTTTCATCGTGGAAATATGTCTGCGAAGTCGCTCTCGGAGAGACCAAAGTGTTGTCTACTCTAAAGAACGGCTACCCTAGGTCGTTCTTTCATAAAGATGTCCAGGCCGTGAGATCACCCCCGCCTCAACGCATTGCAGATATCAGACTGGATCCATGAACTGACACAAGAATGGAATTCCTTCCAAGAACTACAGCTATTTAGAGCCTGCGAGACAAAGTTTGCCTCCGGCGGCGGCCTGAAGATCATGCTATTTTCGAATCCCCGCGCCGCAGAAGCATGTAAATCGTACATCGCCTCCGTCGAACGACAGAAGCAGCAAGCCGATATCAGCGACTGGATCGCGCTGACGTCGCTGGGCTGGGAATCCTTCACCACCCCACAATCACACTCCAGTCTGCCCATGCTCTACGCAGTCACATACCCCGAGGGCTGGCACGCCACTGCGACGACCTTCTGGCGCCTCACGGGCCTTGGGATCTCCTCGCGTCTGTCCGAGGAATGCCTCGAGCGGGTCGAAACACTGCGCAAGATGGAGTCCATGCCGAGATGCCTCTCTAGCAATGACACCGAAGTCTACTTCATCCTTCAATCTCGCATTGCCAGCCTCATCGAACGAGCTCCCATCACCGATCGACCGCGCAAAGTCGCCGGCGAGGATGTATATCTGTACCAGTCCGGCATGGCGGCCATCTACAACATCCACCAGATGCTTCTGCGATGGCGCGGCGCAGAAAGCGCCATCGTCGGGTTCCCCTATGAGCTGACTATCAAAATGCTGGAGACCTACGGTCCCGGGTATACGTTCTACAGCGCCGGCACCGACGCTGACATCGACCAATTCGAAGCGCATCTCGAGAAACTGGCCAGCTGCGGACAAAAGCTTCAGGCTGTGTGGTGTGAATGTCCATCCAATCCGCTCCTGCGTACCGTCGACCTCGATCGGATCCGGAGACTTGCTACGAAATTCGACTTCGTGGTCGTGGTCGACGATACTATCGGCAGCTTCGCCAATGTCGACGTGTTAGATATCGCAGATATCGTGGTCACCTCGCTGACCAAGTCTTTTAATGGATTCGCAGACGTCCTGGCAGGCAGGTCAGTCATCACCACTGTCCTCCCCACTTCTCTTCCTTTCATCTTCATATACCTACTGTACTTCGACGCATACAAAACACAACTAACATGATCTCAAAATAGCTTAATCCTCAACCCCAACTCCCCTCACCACCAAACCTTCCACACTCTCCTGCACCAACCCCCCCATAAAACCAGCAACACCAACACGAACCTCTACCTCCTCGATGCCCTTCACCTCGAAATCAACAGCCGCGACTACCTAACCCGCTCCTCAATCCTCAACACCACCGCCGAATACCTCGTCGACTCCCTCGTCCCCCACGCCTCCAACTCAAATAACCCAACAAGCGTCCTCTCCGCAATTTACTACCCAAAACTCTGCCGGTCACGCTCAAACTACGCCCGACGAATGCGTCCCGCCACGCCGGACGACGGCTTCATCCCCGGCTACGGATACCTGTTCACACTGGAGTTCGTGAGCGTGGCCACCGCGACGGCGTTTCTGGATCGGTTGGGGGTTCATAAGGGGCCATCTATTGGGGCCCATGTTACGTTGGCACTGCCGTATGTGCAGATGGTCTTGCAGAGGGAGAAGGAGTGGGCGGAGGGGCATGGGTTGAGGGAGACGATTGTTAGGGTTTCCGTTGGGTTGGAGGATAAAGAGGCCCTCGTGGAGGGGTTTCGGGTGGGGTTGGAGGAGGCGGAGAGGGTCGGTAAGGGGGTATGAGAATGAGGGTTTGCTAGAAGATGTCTGGGTTGTGGTGGTAGGCTTTGGGATGGGTGGACGGATATATATGTTGAGGGACTAAGCCAGGGGTTGGGTGTTCTTTATTTAGGGTTGTAGTGTAGTACGAAACTTTTATAATCAAGTGATGTACAGATGTAAGAATGCTGCAGAGATGATTCAATTGAATGACTCCCATCTTGAATATGTTTATATAGATGGTTGTTGAGGAAGAGGTCCTAGGGAACGCGAGTGCTTGGCATATTGCAACCTCAGACATCAAATATTTCACACATTCCTCACCTTAGACCAGTCTTATTGCATTACATGAACAAAATTTATATATACTGTACTATATGTATACCGTAGGGGCGAATAGAATATATTACGCAGGTATCTATCTACCCACAAGAAAAAAAAAATCTAAAATAGAAAATACAAGAAAGAAACCCATAGATGACATGTCAAGATAGTAGGAAATATATAAACGAATAGTAACAAGACTCAACACAGCCGAATTGATCGACCCAGGAGAGTCCAAGAGGGTCAAGAAAAGTCACTCCTTACAGAAGAATCATACCAGCACCGGCAATCATAGCCGTCACCACATAAGCACCCACATGGAAGCAGCCGACCTTCACGCTACCAGGCGCAACAACGAACGCGGCGCCCGAGGAGCCAGAAGAATCAGCCGAGCCACTAGCAGCCATGGCGTCGGCGGTGCCGGTCGGCGAGGAAGTGACAGAGCCCGTGCCGGCCGTGCCAGCCTGGTCGATCAGGGAAGAGCAGGTTCCGCTGGGGCTGCTGGACTTCTGGGTGGAAGCGGCGCCGTCAAAGTCGCAGGCGTTCTGGCCGTTGCCCTTCTTCGACTGCTGCTGGTAGTAGAGGTCCATGGCGTAGGAGAGCTGCTGCTCGGGGGTGCAGACGCTGTATGCGCCGAATTTGCCCGTGGTCGCGTTGCCCTGCACGCCGTCGCAGACCTTGTAGCCGCAGACGGTGCCGAAGAGCTTGTCGAGCTGCTTGTCCGACACGGAGTCCTTCAGCTTGCAGGTGAGGCTCTCCTCCATGCAGGAGCAGAGGTTCTGGTTCGGGGACGGCGGGAGAGGGCTGGACTTGGCGAGCCAGGAGTCGCCGACCGTGGGGCACGATTGGAGCGCCGTGTTGGATGGCGAGTAGTCGTTCTTCTTGGTGCCGGTGGGGGTGGCGCTGGCGAGCTGCTTGGAGAGGTAGCTGTAGTCGGCCTTGGTGCTGACCTTGTCGCCGTCGACGGAAACCAGACCTGTATGGAACCTGTTAGAGAGATGGAGAGATGGAGAGGGGGCAGAGGGGGCAAGAGGTGGTTGACAAGGGACTTACCGTAGTTGTTGTCTTCCTGGAAGTACATGTACACGATTCCGCCGGACCAGACATCGGCCATTGTGTCGCCGTACAGAGCATCGACCTCGGTAAACTTGCGAGGCGTAACGTCGTTGCAGCCGTATTCAGCGAAGAACACGGGAACCGAGTAGTCCTTGAACTCCTCGGTCCTGCTCTTGTATCCGGACTTCTCGTAGTTCGAGTCTCCACACCACGAGTAGACGTTGTAGCCCCAGAAATCGATGCTCTCGTCTGCCTCGGCGCAGTTGAAGTAGTTGGCCATGTCCTCACGGATGCTCGAGTCATCATTCGTGGCATATCCGACACCCATGGGACGGTACTTCTTGGCCTTGATATACTGCTTGATGTCACGGACAGCAGCCTTCACATAGGCACTGGCATCCGTGGTCTTTTTGGTGTTAGAAACCTCGTTTCCGGCGAAGAACCCGATGACGTTGCTGTATTGAGACAGCTCGTCAACAACGCTGACATATCGGTTGTACAGATCGTTGTCCCACTTGGGTTCATTGCGGACGATAGAATCACTAGGCGAGGAGAGATCCGCAACGACATAGATGCCATGTTCGCTGAGGAGGTTCATGCACTCAGAGTGATCGGACTTGGGATCGATGGCGTAAACACGGATGGTGTTGGCATTGAGTTTCGAGATATAAGGGATGTCACGCTTGCAGCTGTCGACGTCGGCCAATGGGTCCTTGAAGCTGTTGCTGGAAGACTTGGGACCAGAGTATTCCTCTATTAGGGGTCAGTTCATGTTATCTTCGTCAGTGATGCTGGGACAAGCTGCAACATACGCTGATAAGCGACACCACGGATGTAACTGTAAAGCCATTAGCACAACACCTCGACATAGACTGTTGAACCAAACTTGGACTTACAATTGAGTGTCATTGCTCTTGTAGAAAAATTTAGAACCCTGGAAGGCAGCCGTGTCAGAAAGGAAGTTGTACTCTTGGCTTTGATCGTGAGCACGAGGGTACCTTGATAATGATCGGGTCCAGATCAGTAGCCAGAACGCTGCTGGCGAAGAATGCGGCACCCGCAACGATGCTGGAAAACCTCATGGTGAATATGAATACAAGGAATATCAATCCACAGCCGGATTACGAGCCTGCCCGTTCAGGGGAAATGAATGTGCGATCGAATAAAGATTGAAAAAGAAATGAATGACTAGAGCAATGAACCAAAAAGGAGTGAAATTATAGCAAATGAATGAATGAATGAATGACAACGGCTGATAGCCTGGCAAAAAGTGAGAGGCAGAAAAAACAGCAAAAGTGACAGGAAATGTCCTCGAACAAAATGTCCAACCACCAGGATTTTAATCTTCGTCTTCCCCCATACTCAGTCGGTGAGAAGCGGCCGGTCAGGGTCCAGGGACTCGAGGATGAGCGGGCAAAGGCCATGCTCAGCCGTCTTGCTGGGCCCCGGAGAGGACCTGAGCGGGTTGATCCCCACGGCCATCCACTGCCTCCCGTGATTTGATCGCCGATGATATTCAACGATGTTCGTTTTTCCCCGGCTGTCATTTGCTCCTGAGCCGCGAGACGTCCCACGAAGGGACATGCTGATATCAGAAGTCTCAGGAACGCGCAAGCCAGGTCCACATGGAGAATAAGCCAGGGGAGGCCTTTGAGCTTAATGATCAAAAAAGCTTAACTGCTGATATATATAGACGGCAGGAAACCAGAAGCGAAGTCTAGCCATACGGAGTACTTTGTCGCAGCCCCGATCACATCATCGCCGTAGTGTAGTCAGAACTTGGTCAATCCTGAGGCCAGCCGCGTCGAGGATCCGATGAAGCTCTGGAACATCATTGCCGTTATCATGCGATCGGGGATCAGATATTCCGTGCCTCATTACCCGTTCGAGTAAATCGAGTGGACCATTCGCTGAATACGGAGTTGAGCCGTTTCTTATGTCAACCTTGATCGAACGCGAGGTTCGAAGATTCCAAGTACGGATACTGTGTAGTATGCGTCGTACACATGTGGATGTACATGCGTATCAGCTTTCGCTCACGAGATAATCCCAACTGAGGCGCTCGGCTGCATGTGTAGTCGGTCGCTGCATGCAGCAGGTGTCTGTGCAATGATTATGAAGCCTGCATCCCCGATTGTCTTCCCGAAGAATGTTGATCTCAAGCTTCTGCAACATGTGCATATCGCCGTCGGGTGGCTGTGGCGAAGTACGTACACAGCGTTTTCATTTTTGCGAATTCGCTAAAACATCGTTCAACATGACGATCTTTCCAGTTCCGTCAGTGGACCACGGTTCGACATGACGACACCCTTGGGACAGCCATGTTGCACTCATAGTCACGACACACCGAACAGAGTAGTGATTCTTGCTCTTGATCAAATTCCAGCATAACAGAAGTGAGAGGTCTCAGTTGTGAAAAGGTCCGGCCAAACATAGGAGGCCTCACAGCGACGTGGACGGAGGAGGGGAGTTGGCCACGCATGTGATCAGACTCGGTGACTAACTAATTAACTATGAGCAAGATATATTATTAATGTGATTTGCTACTCTGTATCGGGATTATGCATACACTGTGTACACAGTAGAGTGCCTGCGCTAATTTCAAGGCATCCCTAATCTTTTGTCCTCGTGGGTGGAAATTGCACTTCCGTCCCGATTTCCATCCCTGACTGTAAACTGGATTTATAATATAGGATTTAATTATTCGAAATTCGAATGAGGAAGGGGGGAGGAGAGGCTGCAGGGAAGATGAAACCTGAAACCCCCCTGAACTTTTTTCCTTTTACTTTCCTGGCAGCGTTCCACGTCTTGGACCAGGCTGGGCCTTGTCAGTCACTCAACCACCGGCAACAATGGGCTCGCCACCCGTTGGCTCTCCCTCCCTGGTCCCTTCCGATTGGCCAACAGGCACATTAGCAGGTGCCCCACCGTATCCCCCTCCACCGCCCCCATCTGTTTACGGATTGGTCCATCATTGGGGGGTGAAACTTGCTAATCAATTCAAAAGTATTACGAGGTGGGTGTCAATATTCGATCTGTGGTGACTGGTGTTGCACTCTGTCCTCCGTGGGTACGGCGACCCTCGTTGCGTCTCCTTTTGGACCCGATTTCGTTGGAAGTTGGAAATGGAATTAATTGTAACTTATGCTTACTTTCTGACTTTCTCACCGTTGACTTTTTTTCTTCTTTTACTTTTTCTTTCATTATTTTTTTTTATTACTTACCACGGACCCAGTGCGACCGAACAAAACCACTCCATGCATCAGTAATAATACGCCCGGAACAAAGGTCATCATATCAAGACCATTTATTGGTGAAATAGTCGGGAGAGCTGCAAGGGCAAAGGAGGCGTTTCGAAAATCCGCCATCCACTACCGTGCATTATCAATTTATCACCTCGACCGGCTGCGGCAGTTCATCCCTAGCCATCCCGCCCAGTCCGAGCCCAACTGTCATCGGCCCGTCATACACCGTAGCCATGTACTTCGACTTACTCCTATATCTTCGTCCTCTTTGACAGAGACAGCCAGACAAACAAAGAAAGACTCCCGCTCGTCCAGGTCTGGTGCGGTGGGCGGAAGTTCCATGGGTGGTCAAATCTCTGCTTTCTAAGCAGCAGCAATTCTCGCGATTTAGTTATTTATTTATTTTTGGAAACCACGAAGGGGGACTCTGTAGTCTGTACTTCCCCCTGGCGAAGACCGCGAGGCCTTAACTTAGAACTCGAGATCGTATAGTGCATTTTTCACGATTCAATAGTCAGGACTCCGGACTTTTTATGGAGTCTGTCCATACTTTAAATATCCATACTATTTGGCGACGTCTGGATTCTTCTCATGGCATGTATCTCTCTGCTCGGTACTCCGTATAACACTGGGTACTAAGGTAAAGGTACGGTAGTAATGGGTCGCGTAATCGACCTACTAGACTATGTGGGGGTGAAACGGTACCGCCAGAACGCCGACCAAGTATTCATTCTTACGCCGATGCTTTTAGTCTTTACTGGACCTCCCTACGCCACAGGTAGGTACCGTCCAGTGCGTCCACTGGTGAATGGGAATTAATTTTGACCCAGCTTTGCTAATCGGGCCAAGGGTGCCAGATTCAAACTTGCCTCGATGCGGTATGCCTTTATTGACGATCGTCGCTTTAAAACCGACTAGAATCATAGAATGCTGGCGTTAGAAGGGACTAGGACTACGGAGTACGGCCGGGCCGTAAGAGTTAGAGAATGTAAAAAGGACTAAAAAAGCCTTAACTGCCAACAACCAAGGCCGAAGGTCGATAACGGTGGGGTTTCACTTCCCTCAAGCCTCAGTGGTCTGATGACAGGAATTATGTACTGTACTGTGCTCCGTAGTAGGTTACGCTGTGTATCTGTACGGTCGTACATACAAAACTTTCGTAGGAAGGCTGGATGGATCTGTGGCGGTTTTGTGCAACGCTAGTTCGGTGCACCCGTTGGAGTATAAGAACTGTATAGGCGGTGCAGGAAGACTAGATGACATCGGTATCTGTCTAGAGATAGATAGTATCGTGAATGGAGGTACTGAGACCGGTGACGTACATAGGTTAATAAAAAAGCAATCTCTACCTCTACCCCGTAGTTCATACCCCCAGAAGAACTGATCCTTGTGCAGTGTCCAAATGTCGAGTACACCCTACCGTCTACATGACTACATGCCCTGTACATGGAAAGCCACGCCCAGGCAGAACCCTCGAGTCCCGATAACGACTCAGATAGCCTACTGGGGAGCAAATCGTGATGAAGAATGTTGTGCAAGGCCCGGGAGTGCGCAGATGCAAAAACAGGCTATTTTGATATCAACTGACTATATTAAGAAAAGGTCAGGCCCTGTTCTGTATGGAGCACTGCGTACGATGCATGGATATGATAGAAGAGCATGTTCCCATTTGCCTGCGCCATCCTACCGTTCCAGCATGACTGTGGACTTGCTTGGAGCTTGGGTGTCTTCGCATTTGTTCCTGGATTGCTTGACTAATCTCCCGCATGCAAAGAGCAACAAAGGACGAAGGGTGATTGGCAGCCAAGACTGCAAATCACGTCGTTCCGTGGTTCCATCCACCGAGCTGTCCAGAATAACATGAGACTCGCGGTGGCAAAATGCAGTTATTTAAAGTCGGTTCCACATTTTGTTGCTGGGAGCATGGACGGAGCCTGAAGAGGACCGAACTTTAATAGGAATTTCTTTTCTTTTCTTTTCTTTCTTTCTATCGGATTCCCTTGAATACATATCCAGGGTAAAAGTCTAATCGGGAGGGGATCAGAATCCTACTGATCGTGTCGTTTGGTCAACCGCACCACCGACCTGATCCATTCTTTCGAACATGCTGGCTCGCCGCTCAGGAACCACAACGCTGAGCCAGGGAATAACACCCACAATAAACAATCTGCCTGATTGTCGAAGACGGCATAGCAACGCATTCGTAAACTCGCCACCACGATCTGAGAGGTTGCGACTCAGGACGGAGGGGGAAATCCCGAAGATCGTAGGCCTGGTATGAAGAATGGCCGACAACAAGACACCATCCCTGCATACCAGACAAAAACAATAATGTAAACTTCCACCTTATGTCAGCCTGTAACTTACCGTCCGTGTTACCAAGCGATACCTGTCTTCGAGGTACCGCACGCGTATCCTCATGCTCAAGAGGCTGGAGGTGGGTCTGGTTTCAGGGGCCGTTCTGAAGTTCCATGGCAAGCCGAGAACCAACACGCAGCCGACTGTGGTGTGCTCCGGCCTCGATGTATTATGCGCCAACCCTACGGAGTAAGATTCCAAACGAGAGCTCTGACAGACAGCGCAGGGAGATGATGTGAACGATGATGGCAGCCGGGACAATTTATGCAGCCTTTTGACGGAGGACATCGCCAACAGGTGTGCTCGGTCGACTGGATTGGGCATTTTAATCTCCTGGCGGAGTAGACAGTACCTACGGAGTGGGTAGATAACAGGATATCAGGATATCAGCCTGTTTTCTGGTTGGCAGAAAACTGAGGGGCTGCGAACAGCGCATTTACGCATGTCCATACGTAAGATCGGGTGTGGTGACTCGCCCCAAGCCACTTACACATAGGGTCCAATCGCAAGGGTGGGATTCAGGGCACCCGCAGCAGGCAGGCAGGCCGCCTCCCAATCGGTCACTCTGTGGACGCAGTACATGTACACGTATGTACATAAAGTGGTAGGTACTGTATGCTGTATGCGGTAATACCACCATACCCGTACGCCGTCGGTCCGGTCGGTACACCCATGGAACACCCCGATTGTCTCAATAATTGCTGGGGCAGTTATTGATTTCCTAGTGGCGGGTACGCTAGGAGAGGATAATTGTTTACCATACCTGCGGTAGAAAAAAAAGGTCCCTACCTGTACCATAACCACCGGCTTACACTGTCGCGCAGTAAATTAGCAGATCCAGATCCCAAAATAACCACAGCCCCCCCATCCCACCCTCCCCCCGGTAGTGGCCAGTATTTTCCCTGCTGGGTGGACAATCGATTCCTTTTTCACGGATAGTGTCCAGTCCAACTCTAGCCATCTCCTCCTCCTCCCCTACTACGCCCATCGTTGTCTTTCCTTCCTTCCTTTTTTTTTTTGTCTTTTCTGTTCGGCTTCACTTCCTTTCGACCTGACTTTTGGGTCGCCGTTCACTCTTTTTTATTCTTTCCCTCCTACCACCCAAGGGAAGCTGTTCCTGTCAACTTCGGTCGATCTCCTTTCCTTCTTTCTTGCTCTCGTTTGAGGAAAGAAGAGGTAGGTCGCTCTTGGCTGAGACAGCCGGGTGGTTCACTTTTCCATACTTGCATTTATCATTCTCTTGTGCCGCATCGCTTCGGCTTCCCCCCCTTCCATTCGTTTCTGAAAGAAATCAACCGCTTCGGTGATTCTCACCTTGCCCGCTCATCGCTTCGAGCCCTCGAAAACGGTCATCCCCGTCGACTCCAACGTTTACACACGGTTTAACAGTCTGGAACTGGTCCCGCTCGAAAAGGCTGGCTTGAGGTGGTTTACGACGCGTCGATCTTCTTGAAACTTTGTTCCATCCGACCACTGCATCAGGCCTGTTTCCGGTTTATGTGTCATTAGCTGTAAGCTCATTCATTCGAATTTTTTTTTTTTTTTTTTTACATGGGTTGTTATTCCTGTATGTGGCAACCTCGCGATGCACCCTCCCTACCTTCCTGGATTGGCTGGTCAGATCCCAGAACGCTAACCTCGAGCGAACCTTCTTAGAAACCCTTAATCGATTTTGTAATATCGGCTCGCAACCATGTCGGGCCATCCAGGAGGAGGCCACTACGATGATGGCTACGGCCATCAGGGCCATGGCGACTCGTACTATCAGGACGAGCATGGCCAGGCTTATTACGACCATAATGACTACGGTGATGGCTACTATGATAGAGGGTATGTTCACCTCAAGAGAGAGTGCAAGGTGAATCGTGTAAATTGACGATGGACAGTGGCTACTACGGCGCGGATAACGGTGCGTACCATCAGGAAGGCGGATACTACGATGCTGGTCACCACGACGACTACTACGGCGACCAGTACTACGACAATGCCGGCCAAGGAGGTAGAGGACGAAGGGGTGATTCGGAGGAAGACTCGGAAACCTTCAGCGATTTCACCATGAGGTCGGAGACCGCGCGTGCGGCAGACATGGACTACTATGGCCGTGGTGACGAACGCTACAACAGTTACGCCGACAGCCAGTACGGTCGTGGTTATGGCGGCTATCGCCCCCCCTCGTCCCAAGTCTCCTACGGTGGTAATCGATCGTCCGGAGCCTCAACTCCGGTCTACGGAATGGACTATGGGAACGCTCTGCCTGCCGGCCAGCGGTCACGAGAGCCCTATCCCGCCTGGGCCTCGGACGCTCAGATCCCAGTGTCCAAGGAGGAGATCGAAGACATCTTCATTGACTTGGTGAACAAATTCGGTTTCCAGAGGGACAGCATGCGCAACATGTACGACCATCTCATGACCCAGCTGGATTCGCGTGCTTCCCGTATGACGCCAAACCAAGCCCTCCTCTCGCTCCACGCGGACTACATCGGTGGCGATAACGCCAACTATCGTCGTTGGTACTTTGCGGCTCATCTTGATTTGGACGATGCCGTGGGTTTTGCGAACATGAAGCTGGGAAAGGCGGACCGGAAGACCCGGAAAGCCCGCAAAGCAGCCCAGAAGGCTGCGGAACAGAACCCCGAAAACGTTGATGAGACCTTGGAAGCACTGTCGGGTGATAACAGTCTCGAGGCTGCTGAGTACAGATGGAAGACGAGAATGAACCGGATGTCGCAGCATGACAGAGTCCGCCAGCTTGCATTGTTCTTGTGCTGCTGGGGCGAGGCCAACCAAGTCCGCTACCTCCCCGAGTGTCTCTGCTTCATCTTCAAGTGCGCCGATGACTACTACACCTCGCCCGAGTGCCAGAACCGAGTTGAACCCGTCGAAGAGGGGACTTACCTGAACGACATTATCACACCCCTCTACCAGTACTGCCGTGACCAGGGATACGAAATTGTTGATGGCAAGTATGTCAAGCGTGAACGTGACCACAACCAGATCATCGGATACGATGACATGAACCAGCTCTTCTGGTACCCCGAGGGTATTGAGCGTATTGGCTTTGAGGACAAGACGCGACTGGTCGATGTCCCGCCCGCTGAGAGATGGCTCAAACTGAAAGAAGTCAACTGGAAGAAGGCCTTCTTCAAGACCTACAAGGAAACCCGTTCCTGGTTCCATATGGTCACCAACTTCAACCGTATCTGGGTCATTCACTTGGGTTCCTTCTGGTTTTTCACTGCCTACAACGCCCCCACTCTCTACACTCACAACTACCAGCAGCAGTTGAACAACAAACCTCCCGGTGCCTACTACTGGTCTTCTGTTGGTTTTGGTGGTGCGCTAGTTGCGTTCATTCAGATTTTCGCTACCATCATGGAGTGGATGTACGTTCCTCGACTATGGGCGGGTGCTCAGCATCTAACCAAGCGTTTGATGTTCTTGCTCCTGGTTTTCATCATCAACTTGGCTCCCGGTGTGTTTGTCTTCGGATTTTCCAAGGATGTGGAAAACAAGACCATTCCTCTCGTGATTGGAATTGTCCACTTCTTTATCGCCCTCGTCACGTTCTTCTTCTTCTCCGTCATGCCGCTTGGTGGCTTGTTTGGTAGCTACTTGAAGAAACACGGTCGCCAATACGTTGCCAGTCAGACTTTCACTGCAAGCTTTCCGCGCTTGACTGGAAATGATATGTGGATGTCTTATGGTCTCTGGGTCTGCGTTTTTGGAGCTAAGCTTGCGGAATCGTACTTCTTCTTGACGCTGTCTTTCAAGGACCCTATTCGCATTCTGTCCCCGATGAAACTCCGACAGTGCGCGGGTGTCAAGTACATCCCCAAAGACTTGTGCCATGCCCAGCCTCAGATCCTGCTTGGTCTCATGTTCTTCATGGACCTGACCCTGTTCTTCCTGGATAGTTACCTGTGGTACATTATCTGCAACACTGTTTTCTCCGTGGCCAGATCGTTCTACCTCGGTGTGTCCATCTGGTCTCCTTGGAGAAACATCTTCTCGCGTCTTCCGAAGCGTATCTACTCCAAGGTCCTCGCGACTACGGATATGGAAATCAAGTACAAGCCCAAGGTGCTGATCTCTCAGGTGTGGAATGCCATTATCATCTCCATGTACCGAGAGCATCTGCTCGCCATCGACCATGTCCAGAAGTTGCTGTACCACCAGGTGCCATCTGAGCAAGAGGGCAAGCGTACCCTACGTGCGCCCACCTTCTTCGTTTCCCAGGAGGATCAATCCTTCAAGACCGAATTTTTCCCCCGTGGCAGTGAAGCTGAGCGACGTATCTCCTTCTTTGCGCAGTCTCTCTCGACCCCCATGCCTGAGCCTCTTCCGGTCGACAACATGCCGGCATTCACCGTGCTGATCCCGCACTACAGCGAGAAGATTCTCTTGTCGCTCCGTGAGATTATCCGTGAGGACGAGCCTTACTCCCGTGTCACGCTTCTGGAATACCTCAAACAGCTCCACCCTCACGAGTGGGACTGCTTCGTCAAGGACACCAAGATTCTTGCTGACGAGACTTCCCAATTTAACGGAGAAAACGAAAAGAGCGAGAAGGATGTTGCCAAGAGCAAGATTGATGACTTGCCCTTCTATTGCATTGGTTTCAAATCGGCTGCCCCTGAGTATACCCTGCGTACCCGAATCTGGTCTTCCCTGCGCTCGCAGACTCTGTACAGAACCGTTTCTGGCTTTATGAACTACAGCCGCGCCATCAAGCTTCTGTACCGTGTCGAAAACCCTGAAGTTGTTCAGATGTTCGGTGGCAACTCCGAAAAGCTTGAACGGGAATTGGAAAGAATGGCTCGCCGCAAATTCAAGATCTGTGTTTCCATGCAGCGGTACGCCAAGTTCAACAAAGAGGAGCGTGAAAACACTGAGTTCCTCCTCCGCGCTTATCCTGATCTCCAGATTGCCTACCTCGACGAAGAACCTCCTGTCAACGAGGGCGAGGAGCCTCGCTTGTACTCGGCCCTGATTGATGGTCACTGTGAGCTTCTTGACAACGGAATGCGCAAACCCAAATTCAGGATTCAGCTCTCTGGAAACCCCATTTTGGGAGACGGAAAATCGGACAACCAGAACCACTCGATCATTTTCTACCGTGGTGAATACATTCAGGTCATTGATGCTAATCAGGACAACTACCTCGAAGAATGCTTGAAGATCCGTAGCGTTCTTGCTGAGTTTGAGGAATTGACCACGGACAACGTCTCGCCTTACACCCCCGGAATTCCCTCTGTCAACACGAACCCGGTTGCCATTCTCGGTGCCCGTGAATACATTTTCTCCGAGAGCGTTGGTGTTCTTGGTGATGTCGCTGCCAGTAAGGAACAAACATTCGGTACTCTGTTCGCTCGTACGCTTGCCCAGATTGGTGGAAAGTTGCACTATGGTCACCCTGATTTCCTGAACGGTATTTTCATGTGTACTCGAGGTGGTATTTCCAAGG
Organism: Aspergillus affinis; assembly: GCF_023601865.1. Taxonomy (NCBI): domain Eukaryota; kingdom Fungi; phylum Ascomycota; class Eurotiomycetes; order Eurotiales; family Aspergillaceae; genus Aspergillus; species Aspergillus affinis. Next base: position 102,741 of record NW_026515872.1, read on the forward strand.
CCCAGAAAGGTCTTCACCTTAACGAAGATATCTACGCTGGTATGATGGCTCTGACCCGTGGCGGACGCATCAAGCACTGCGAATACTTCCAGTGTGGTAAGGGTCGTGATCTTGGTTTTGGCTCTATTCTGAACTTCACCACGAAGATTGGTACTGGTATGGGTGAGCAGATGCTGTCAAGAGAATACTATTACCTCGGCACTCAACTTCCCCTTGATCGGTTCTTGTCTTTCTACTATGCTCACCCTGGTTTCCATCTTAACAACATGTTCATTATGTTGTCCGTGCAGATGTTCATGATTGTCCTGGTCAACCTTGGTGCCCTGAAACATGAGACCATCACTTGCAACTACAACCCCGATGTCCCAATCACTGATCCTCTGCGCCCAACCTTCTGTGCGAACCTTACTCCCATCATGGATTGGGTCAACCGTTGCGTCATTTCCATCTTCATCGTGTTCTTCATCTCCTTCGTTCCCTTGGCCGTCCAGGAATTGACGGAGAGAGGAGTGTGGCGTATGGCCATGCGTTTGGCTAAGCATTTTGGCTCTTTCTCCTTCATGTTCGAGGTGTTTGTCTGCCAGATCTATGCCAACGCTGTGCACCAGAACTTGTCTTTCGGAGGTGCCCGCTACATCGGTACCGGACGTGGTTTCGCCACTGCTCGTATTCCGTTTGGTGTGCTGTATTCGCGTTTTGCTGGTCCCTCGATCTATGCCGGCGCTCGGTCTCTGCTCATGCTGCTTTTCTCAACCTCTACCGTGTGGTCGGCAGCTCTGATTTGGTTCTGGGTGTCGCTACTTGCCTTGATTATCTCGCCATTCCTGTTCAACCCTCACCAGTTTGCTTGGAACGACTTCTTCATTGACTACCGCGACTATCTGCGCTGGCTCTCCCGTGGTAATTCGCGCTCCCATGCGTCTTCATGGATTGCCTTCTGCCGTCTGTCTCGTACTCGCATCACGGGTTACAAACGCAAGCTTCTTGGTGTTCCCTCAGAGAAGGGTTCCGGTGATGTTCCCAGAGCTCGCATCACCAACATCTTCTTCAGCGAGATCGTGGCGCCTCTGGTTTATGTTGCGGTCACTCTTGTTCCTTTCCTTTACATCAACTCTAGAACCGGTGTCACCGACGACCCAAAGCTAGCATACAACGCTCTTATCCGTATCGGAATCGTTGCACTGGGACCTATCGGTGTCAATGCTGGTGTTGCTGGTGCGTTCTTCGGCATGGCCTGCTGTATGGGTCCGATTTTCAGCATGTGCTGTAAGAAATTTGGTGCTGTTCTTGCTGCAATTGCGCACGCCATTGCCGTTATTGTGCTGCTCATCATCTTCGAAGTCATGTTCTTCCTGGAGCATTGGTCGTGGCCCCGCTGTGTCATGGGCATGATTGCCATGGCCGCCATTCAGCGTTTCATCTACAAGCTTATCATTGCCTTGACGTTGACCCGAGAGTTCAAGAACGATCAGTCCAACATCGCTTGGTGGACCGGTAAATGGTACAACATGGGTTGGCATTCGATGACCCAGCCTGGCCGTGAATTCCTCTGTAAGATCACGGAACTGGGTTATTTCGCCGGAGACTTCGTCTTGGGCCATCTGATCTTGTTCATCATGCTGCCCGCTATCTGCATCCCCTATGTTGACAAGTTCCACTCCATCATTCTCTTCTGGCTGCGCCCTAGGTAAGCAAATAATCATCTCCCTCCGTCACATCCTCACTGGTTTGAACACCTACTAACTATTTCGTCAGTCGTCAAATTCGCCCGCCCATTTACTCCTTGAAGCAGTCCAAGCTCCGAAAGAGAAGAGTGGTTCGTTTCGCCATCATGTACTTCGCCATGTTCGTCCTGTTCCTTGTGCTTCTTATTGCGCCGCTTGTCGTTCGCAACATGGACATCATTACAGACAAGATGATGAAGGATTTCCCGGAACAATTACTACAACCTTTGGACGCCGGTAAAGCCAAGAACGACACTACTAGCCTCTACACTGGTAGCGGCTTGCCAAACGGAAAAAGTGCGTGGGTTCCTCCTTCGTCTTCTGCAACCTCGTAGATGCCTGCCAACCGTGGCATCTTTCAACGCCTGATTTTCTATTTTTGTTTGGTTGTTTTCGGAATGGAATCATGGACATGAGCTGTATAAAGTATCCAGCGCCTTGAAGTTGCTGTTGCGGCGTCTCATACATTTACTTTGCCTTGCTTTCTTTGGACTTTGCGCGTACGATCTTTGATTCTTTACTTTCTTTTTCTGTCGCCCTCAAATAATGGATTCAATACTTATAAACCGTGACCTGTATTCTTGAGAGTGTCTTCTTTTTTTCGATTCAGTCCTTCCCATGTGATCATTAGACTTGTATTTCCATCTTTGTGCCTTATGCTGCCACCACTGTGCCGTCTCTCTTTATCTTTTTGATGAATTCTGCTTCAATTTCATGGGGATGATCACTTGTAGTCCTACTGTACTCCGTAGGAAGCCAGTGTAAGCCTAAGGCCTCCAGCCATGAAGACGGCTGCCTGACGGGGATGCCTGGGTCACGTGCGGGCCGTGATCACGGGCGGGAAATGCGAGGCTCAGCGGCCGCGACGGTCGAGACTCCCTTCACTTTTTGTCTGCATCCGGGAAACACATTTCGTGGCTTTGACAACCACAAGACAATAGGTACTCAATACTCGGATACGTTGCCCGAGCGTTCTGAGCCTGCGCTTTCCTCCTGCGCTTCGAGCGCGCTCATCCCCGCCCCTACCGTCATGGATATCCAGGAGACCCAGCGGCTCCTTTCGGAGTACCTCCATGAACTCGCAAACTTGTTTCACCGGGTCCCCGGCTCGGCAATCTTCCTGCGATATGTAAAGTCTAGCTACCAAGATGACCCTATCCGATCTGCTGTCGAATTGTTCCTCTTCTTGTTCGCGGTCCGATATCTGCTTGCCCCAAAGTACTCAACCAAGCCCGGCGTGGTTCAGCTGTCGGAGGACGAAATCGATGATCTCGTGGATGAATGGACCCCTGAGCCGCTCGTCGCGAAGCCGACTGCCCTGGAGCAGATGGAGGTGGATAAGAGAACTGTGATTGTTGGGTAATACTCCTGAAATCCGGCTGCCTGACCCTGTACTCTGTCGTGATGTTAACCTCTTGTCACCCCTGAACAGTCCCGTTGGCCCCAAATCGAAATTGAGCAATGGCCGAACCGTTGCCAACCTTGCCTCTTACAATTTCTACAATTTCAATACGAATGAGTCTTTGAAAGAAAAAGCCATCCAGACTCTCCGCAACTACGGTGTTGGTCCCTGCGGTCCTCGCGGTTTCTACGGCACTCAAGATGTCCACATGAAGACGGAGGCAGACGTCGCGTCGTTCCTTGGCACTGCGTCTTGTATCATCTACGCGCAGGCCTTCTCGACCATTTCGAGTGTCATCCCGGCGTTTTCGAAGCGTGGAGATATCATTGTTGCCGATAAGGGGGTCAGCTTCGCCATCCGGAAGGGTATCCAGATCTCGCGTAGCATGGTCCGCTGGTACGAACATAACGACATGGAAGATTTGGAAAGAGTGTTGGCCAAAGTCACCAAGGAACAAGCCCGGAAACCGCTTACGAGACGATTCATCATCACGGAAGGCGTTTTTGAATCGTACGGCGATATGACTGATTTGCCCAAGATCGTATGTCCCCAACCTTCCGGTGAAGGTCGGACAGACTGACTAACCGAACATACCAGATTGAATTGAAACTCAAATACAAGTTCCGACTCATCCTGGACGAGTCGTGGTCATTCGGTGTCCTCGGAAGAACCGGCCGTGGTATCACCGAGCACCAGAATGTCGATGCGGCTGAAGTTGATATGATCGTGGGCTCGCTGGCCGGCCCATTGGTCGCAGGAGGTGGCTTTTGTGCTGGCTCCGAAGAGATCGTCCACCATCAGCGAATCTCGGCCGCCGCATACACCTTCTCTGCTGCACTGCCCGCCCTGTTGTCCACAACAGCCAGTGCCACGATCAATCTCCTTCAGACCAACCCCGAAACAGTCTCGCAATTGCGAGAGCATACCAAGGCCATGTGGGCTCAGCTGGACCCCCGCAGTGAGTGGGTGTATTGCGTTAGTGCGCCAGAGAACCCGATTATGATCTTGGTCATCAAGCCCGAGGTAGTCTCGGCCAAGCGACTGTCGGTTGAGGATCAGCAGTTCTTGCTGCAGGATGTGGTTGATGAGGTAAGTTGCGATGATTGATCATATGCTAGTTACCTGACAAGCTAACATTGTCCTTGATGCAGTGCCTCGCAAATGGTGTCCTGATTACTCGCCTGAAGACTCTTCAGGACAATTTCGAACCGAAGCAAGTCGTTTCGCCGGGATTGAAAGTATGCGTCACGATCGGCTTGACGAGGAAAGAAATCGAAAAAGCCGGAACCACAATCCGCCATGCGATCACGAAGGTTCTGAGCAAAAGAAAGTAAATCCCTGCATTCATCCCTCCGTCCTAAACCTTCCCTGTAGGAAGGACTTAGCCTATCATATTGATGCATACATGACTTCTTCCCATCATCCTAATTACCTTCTTCGCCCTTGCAAGGCCCCTTCTCTGCGTTCTTTATTTGTACAGCAAAAATTCTCAGTGGATCTCTTGACTGATTCTATGTTCGATCCCCAATTGTGCATATCCAAGACTGATTAATCGGCATTGGCTGCTAAAAGGCAGAAATACTTGTTTCGCCCCATGTATCATTTATTAATATTCTGTTGAAGATTATCCATCTTTTTACTGTTTTGTACTCATTGCAGTCTTGTTCGATTCGGCCATTCCAGATTATTAGACCTGTTATGTTGTTTTTAATACTATTCTTTTCTGTGTCATTTTTGCTCTCACCCATGCAAGTACACACTGAAGAAAGGGATACCAGGGGGCAATTGAAGAGACATACTCCAAGGCACTAGTCATCTACTATGCGATCATGCCGATCCCTGGAATGCGGTACATACATTCCTGACAATGGAGGGAATCCCCCGCCAATATGAAATGGACATTCCCGGAGGATGCTAGTAAGTATTCACGGCATTCTTCCCCACAATTGGACTATAGCCAACCTGGGGAATTTCTGACTTACAGGTGAATGGTCCAGATCCCTCTTCGACCAGCCTTCCTCGGTTCTTTGGCGGAATCAGTGAATTGTTGGTATGAGGGGTGGTTTCACCTCCCCAGTCAGCTTGGACTTTTCTGAGATGAATGGGCGTCTTCTCTTATTGCCAGCTTGTCTTCTTGATCTCTATATCTCGACCACTCTTCATCCCAAGATCCACCTTTTCGGTCCTGTATCGCGATTGGGATCCATGCTCTTTTCGCCAGACATTTTCTCATTCTAGGGAACATAGTTGAGTGAGATCGATTGACAATGATCTGGTTTCTACATTTCGTCGCTTTGCTGTTGCTCAGCTTCCATGTCACTGCACTCCCCTCTGGTATCCCACTTTCTCGATAGCACAGCTTACGTATCCTTTACTAACGGCCTGAATTAGGGGTTAAGCATGAGCTTGAACAGCGGGACGTTGCCCAGGAGAATGAGCAGCCAAGTGTGATCGTCTATGTGAACGAGATGGGGCAGACCCTGAGCGTCGAAACCCTCATCCCTACTGCCACAGCCCCGGTCAATGTAAGTAGCCATACAAGCTCATTGCTCTAGTAAGATCGAACATTGGTGGCTAAGTCCGATGTGCTCCAGGCTCCCACGGATGCTTCGTTCGCCGAGACAAACGTGCTTTCGCCCGCTGCCCCCGCCAGACCCCAAGCTCAAGAGCGGTTTGGTGTGACCTATTCCCCATTCAACGACGATAGCTCCTGCAAAACCCAGGCCCAGGTCAATCACGACATGGACAAAATTGCTGGTTCTTACAGCTTCGTGCGTATATATGGTGAGCCATGCGACCAGACTCGAAAGGTCGTCCAGGCCGCCCGAGAGCGTCATATCCGCGTCTTCGCCGGCGTCTTTGACCTCCAAAACTTCCCAGCCAATCTCGACGAGATCATCCGAGTTGCCGGCCGCGACTGGTCCATCTTCCACACCATCAGCATCGGCAACGAGCTCGTCAATAAGGGACAGGCCTCCGTCCCCCAAGTAGTCAATGCCGTCAATACCGCGCGTCAGAAGCTCCGCAGCGCCGGCTACCAAGGCCCCGTGGTGACCGTCGATACCTTCTCCGTGCTCCTCAAGCACCCGGAACTCTGCCAGGCCTCTGACTATTGCGCCGCCAACTGCCATGCCTTCTTCGACGCCAACATGACCCCCGACCGCGCGGGCGCGTATGCCCTGGATCAGTCCCGTAGGATCTCAGCGGCCGCTGGGGGCAAGCGCACCGTCATCACGGAGTCTGGGTGGCCGCACCACGGCCATCCGAACGGACGGGCAGTCCCCACGCGCGAGAACCAGGCCACGGCCATCATGACCCTGTCCCAGAGTTTCAATAGACAATGGGACGATCTCATCTTCCATTCTGCCTTCGATGATTTCTGGAAGCAAGATACTCCGGATTCCTTTGGAACTGAGAAATACTGGGGCCTTGAAATGCGTTAGTTCGCGTTTCTTGTCCTTGTTTCTTCTCTTCGTCAACATGATATGATACCCATCCTATCAACGTTCTATTCATACCTGACTATTCATACCTGACTATTCTTACTACTGTTGGTTGACTGAGTCTACCTTGGTCTATTCTTCCTTCACCTCCTATCGTTATCTTTACCTTACCTTGCTCTTTTCATGTCTCTACTTCTTATTTTTATGCTTGTATGTTATGTACATGTACATAGCAACCCGGGTCTTCTGCATAGATGGCCCAGCCCGTTCCGTCTGACGAGGAATGAATAAACGAACAAACGAATTACCTACTGATTTTGTTTTCCAAACGTAGGAAGCTACTGACACCTGATGACGAAAAGAAAAACGATAGAGATGGTAGATAGGTAGGTAGGTAAGTAAGCCGATCCACGCCATGCAAAGAGTAGACTAGGTTAGATAGATTAGATCAGATAGATAGATAGATTCTATAGGTAGGGTACATCCATCCATCCATCCATCCATCCATACAACCCTAACTGATCCAAACCCATGCTATGCTATGCTAGCTAGATACCAAACAGGACGTTTTCAAACAAGACCAGAAGAAAAATCAATTAGATGCGCGCCGCTCTGCTATACTATACCATACCATACCATACCTTGCTCCATGCTGTCTGTCCATGCCATGTCGTGTCGTCTATTTTGCTCGCTATTGTGCGGGTTTGAGGCGGAGAATCAAACAGAAATCGTGATGATAATTATTGGTTTTGAACCGGGTTTTCGTACTTCTGATTGGTTTGTTCACGTGAGGAAAGAAAAGGAGAAGAAGATCGGGTGTAGTCCAAAAAAAGAATTGAAGATCTTGTTGTTTTGATTAGATCGGTATCTTATCTATCATCTTCGTTTCCAGGCCACAGGCTCAGCCAGGCCTCTTCCTCTATTCAAGGGCGACGTTCTGTACCGCCTCCTCTACACTGACCGTTGGTCCGGAGTTGCGTTTTTCGTTCTCGTTGGAGGGTACAGAGGGGTGATGCGGAACACACCCCGGCTCTGTATCTGAATGTAGTTTTTCCGAGGAATCAGAGGGCGCATGCGCTTTGCCACGACCCCAGCGGCGGGTCCGCGGGGGTTCGGGCTTCTGGCCGTGCTTACTGCTGAGAGGCTGCGGAAGCTGAGGCGGCGCCGACGTCTGCGCTTGTAGCCGTGAAGGGCTAGTAACGGGTGTGCAGTGGCTGGAAGCATGGGCTTGGACAGCAGGATGGGTACTAGATCGGCGAGGAGGCGGCACGGCAGGGGGTGGGTTCGACGCGGAGCGACGAGAATGCGCGGGGACAGGAGGAGCCAGTCCCGATGTTGTGGTTGAGTTTCTTCGGTCGCCGGGCTGGTGGGTGGCGGTTGTGACGGGAGACAGGGTGGGAGAGGCGGCGATGGGGCTGGCAGTGATCGCAGAATCCGGCACGGCGTCTTCAGGGATTTTGTCGTAGCTGCTACTGGTGCTGCTGCGGGTATGGGTGATGTTGAGAGGGTTGTTTTCATCTTCCGAGGTGAGAGTTCTTCGTCGCCCACGCCAGCGTCGGGGATTCGGTGGGAGAGGCTTGATCTTGGGTTTGGGATGTAGGGGATCGATATTGCTGACGTTGTCATGTCGACTGGGGGTGATGATGCCTGGTTTTTCGTGCTGGGAAGCAACTTCTTGGACGCTCAGCGACGAGGAAGATGCGGGTTCGAGATGCATTCCTAGCCGTTGTATGTGGCTAGGTTTATCGCTGTGCACACTATCGAGTCTGGTAGGAGATGCTGTCTCCGGTGAGCTGGCTACCGTGCTGGTACTGGTACTGGTGGGCGATATGGTACGCGAGGGCTCCAGCGGACCTCCAAGATCAACGTCGACAGGGAAGACATCCGTGGTCGAGGAAGGCTCCGTATCTTTGTCCGGCGACCCTTTGTCGATTCGAGCAGTGTCCCAATCTTGAAGCCATTCAACTGCGATGCAGCGGCTGACTAGTCGTCTAGTCGTCTCGTCCACCTCTTCGAAATGCATAATCTTCTCGCGGTCAAGTTCACCGCTGAACAGCTGGCCGCGGACAAGGATGTTGAGCATTCTTCTCAATTCATCGCGCTTGTAATGCGGCGGCGTCTTTAACTGCGTGTGTGCGAGCAGCGGGTACAAAACTCGTAAATAGGTGTGGCGCAGAGCGGAAGCTTCTTCGGGCAGGTCAAGAAGATTTCGGATTAGGATATCGACTAGGACGTGGAGGTCGTTCGTGTAGAAGTATTCGTACGTGCTAGGCGTGGTAAAGATGAGGTAAAGTAGCTTAAGAGTGAGAAGTTGAAGAGAAGTCTCGGCTTTATTTTGGGTTAATGATTGAGCCAGCAGTCAGGAGGTTCAGGTGTAGTTGTTACCTTCTCGATTGATTAAAAGAATGATATTCTCGCCGAAGGTCTTGTAATAATTTCCGTGCATGGATAGCACCTTGATCACTCTATTCGTCAGAGGAGCCGATGACGATCGCTCGCCCACGGGATCGTGTGCTGAGATCATGAATTGCTCGTTCAAGACCAACTGTCGCGTTATGAGCATTTTGCTTTAAGCCAAGAAACTGGACAGTCACTCACTAGAATACGAATGACCGAGTAATGATATGGATCGTTGGCATCATACGAGAGGTTCTCAATGATATTGAAAAGGCTCTTGATGAATTCATCGTCCACGAGAACTGCCATTGTAAACATGAATCAGCAAGCCGCCCGCCAGACCGCCAGTCGCTCGCTTGCGTGAAAACAACCCACCTAGATCCTGGATCTTGATTCTCTGTATCCTCGACATCTCGTAGAGCAGCTCCATCAACAGTCGATGGACTCGAGCTTCGGTATCCTCATCCACGTGTTGATTTTGCGCCTGCAACAGCTCCAACATGCGCGGGAACGAGCCCTCCTCATCCAGCATCCGGAAGGGGGTCTCATTCTGTCGCCCGTCGAAGAGTAGAAACGAGACAATCATGTGGAGTGTATCCGGGTCGTCGTCCTGCAATAGTCCGTAGACCATCTGCCGTCGCACGTAGTCGCCATGCTCGGCAAAGATGCTGGAGGCGAGCAGCTTGTAAGAGCAGCGTGTGACAGCCAGGTCGGAGTGGAGGTATTCATCTGGAATAGTCGTCGGAGACCCTCCCTCGTCAGCCCATCCACAAATAGATAGTTTGTTTATTGGAGATCTCGACTGTTTATTGACCTTTGTATTTGGTGGTTAAACTTAGATATGACCGGAGTGCGTCGTCGATGTTGTCCTCGGTGGAGCAAGGGATGGAAACAATCTCTTGGAGTTCTGCACTCGAATAATACGTTAATTGGCCAATTACTCAATGGGGGTTTGATGAAACCGAGCTATCGGTGGGAGCCAGGGGAAGAGAGACAGGGTAAGATAGGAAGGGCAAGAGGGAAAAAAAAACAGCGGGTTCTTACCGTCCCAGAACTGCTGCTCGTTGTCCAATGAGGCCTCAGACTCCATTTCCCACAGCTCGATCGTCGTGGTCGGGCGTGTCGAGACACTGCACTCATCCCGTCTTGCGCCCCGTTAGCGAGTTGACTGAGGAGAGGGAGGAGGGGCGGAGAGAGAAAACGTGGGATGACGATGATGACGATGGAAGCGGTCGCAAGTTGGCTCCGTCCAAACAAGAAAGGCGGGCGGGGAACGAACTGCCAATGCCAATTACCGCCGGTTTGTTAGCAGCGCCTACTAAAAATAAAGTACCCGGAATGCGGTCCACAAGGCTGTCTTGTCTGTCCTATCCATCTGGGATTCTCGGTATCCTGCTCTATAACAATATCAAGTCCAATAACAATACAAAATTCCTTATTCCCACACCGGCCCTCGCAAAGAGAGAAGAGAAAACAATAGTATAAAAAAGGGGGGGCCAAAGAAATAAGTCACATTGAAACAGAACAGGAAAAAAAAAAAGTATCGTCAAGACTCCCGTTGGGCCGGTCCATAATGCTCATATACACTGTGCTTGGGAAACAAATAAAACATGGTATCAGTGCTTTTACAATGCAAACAACAAAAGTGAGTGTGTGGTATGTTCAGCTCCTCGCTCTCTTCAATATACAATCGACTGAAGGTCTAGTATTCAGGTCGCTTCAACGGGTGAGCTTCGCTGTTTCTATAACAGAAGGTCGGTTAGTATGTCTCCTCTAGAAACGAACCAGGTGAAACGGGTGACTTACAATACATATTCATCAAGGCTGACCACACTGGGGTCGCTGAAGAGCAAGTAAAAGTATTTGAGCGTTTCGGCAAGCCAGAAGGATTGCATGCGATCTTGCGTCCGGGGGCCTTCCACCGTGACGTCGTTGATGGCACTGTGGGCCAATTCCGTGCGAGTGTATTTGGCGACTGCCTGGAACATCTTCCAGCCCTTCTCACGCCAGTAGTTATTGCCCGTGAGACGATACATGATAAAGACAGACTCGATCGCCTCCGGTCGGAGAAGGTACTCGCGACGGGGAATACTGACAGCGCCTGGGAACAGGCGCTCGTTCTCAATCCGGGCGCTGACGAATTCTTCATGGGAAACCATGCCCAACTTCTTGGTATCCCGGTCTGCGATATCCGCATCGGCCGACTTGAGTTTAGGCGCAGACGTAGGCGAAGCAATGACATGCCAATTGCCTCGTTCGGGAGATCGTTTGCCGTGATACTTGGAAGAGCTGGCGACTGATGTAGCAAATGCCGATGCTGATGCCGATGCAGACGTTTCGCTACCAGGAGTCCAATCCTGTCTGTCGCGGGCGAATTCCTGTTTTTCGCTCGCTGCAGCTAACGCAGCATTCGTCCGCTTTTCCGCATACGGATCTAATGTTGACCAGTACGCAGTCTCGTTCCACACGCATGGTTCCCTGTTGTTGTCGCAAGGAACCATAAGGAAGTGCTCGGGCATAATGCCAGTTTTGGTGGACTCGTACGCCCACACGCAGCCGTCGGTAAGTTTGGCGGCGAGATCCATATCACCCTCAATTCCAAAGAGCTTGGCCCCAATGCCGACCATGCCACCCGTAAAGCAAGCCAAATGGGTCCCTTCATAGGAATGGGAAACCTTACCCGCCAGTCCGGGTTTAGGAATGCCGACGGTGGCCGAGAATCGGATGTTGCGAACATCCTTAATCATCGGCTGGTAGAAAATGTGCTCGCGAGCTGCGTTCATGGCGTTCTCGTACATGGTACGATATTGTTCATTGAGACCACCCAGAAGCATATACTCCTTAGGAAGATATTCGTATGTCGAGTCAGCTTGACCGCCCAGTCCATATTTGTCGATAGCGGACGTTGGGCTTGTGATACCCTCAGTGCATTCCGTCACAGCAACCGGTTTGGCCTTTCCATTCGGCTTGGGGCTCGATTCTTTCATGGGTTCGTTATAAACGGCCGGTTGTGCGTTATCGGGGAGCCCTCGCGCCTGGTGCTGTTCGTGCTTTTCATGCTCCTCGAAAAGGTTCTTGTAACTCTCGGCGTCCGTAGGACCCAATTCCGGCTTCTGAACGGGAGTTGGAACATTCACACGCCTATTGGCAGCAGGGGGTGGGTTGTTGGCCTTCCTGCATCCGGAGGCATCGACGTGGAGAGGCCACAGGCCGGGCAAACTTGTTTTACTCTGGTACTGCTCAAGTTCGTTCGTAATGCGCGCAATGGCATCGTAGTACTTGTTGTCCTTCGTCAGCTGAGCTAGACGGGTCAGTTCCACGGAGAGGGAGCCCAGTTCAGCAAGGACCGCCTTCGCATCGGCGTGGTGCGGTTGAGCTGCGTAGTCTCTGCGAGGCATGATGTCAGTCAGCGTATCCAATAATTCCCCAGCATGCGGTGCAACCTACGGCGCCCAGTTGTAATAGAGGATCGGCATTCGGTTAGGCGTATCAAAAGCGCCAATCAAGATCTCTCCCAGCTCAATGGCCTTCTCGAGAAGGACCCCGTACTTATGTTCGGAGATGTCGTATGCGCCGAGCAAGCCGCCCATATACCGAATAGCCACCTCGAAGATCGGGATGTCATCGGATTTGGTGGTGGTAAAATCAATCTTTTCCACCTGATCGACGGCAATTGAGAATTCCTCCTTCAGGTCCATGATCCAGAGAGTGTCCAATGTGTCAACCAGCGTAGCTCCCCAGCCATTGAACGTGTCAATAAACCCACCCCGCAGAGGCTTGAGTTCGTCGTGGCCCATCGCCGATGCCTTATACCCACTCCATGCGTGTTCAAAGGTGGATCGGATAGTTGTCAGTCTATCCACACGTTTCATCTTCTCGGCAGAGGTCTCGTCCCGGAATTTGGCCTGTAGGGTCGGAAGCGTCTTGGACCTGCCGGCCGGTAGCTTGATCATGTCTTCAGGCGCGATAGGGAAATTCTCGGGGACTTTTTGCCAGTGAGGCCTCGGGTTCGCTGCGGGCTCTACCTTCAGAGCATCCTGATGGGAACCCGGGAAGAGAAGAGGCCCGCCTTTGACTTTATGCGCATCGTTGGACGGCTTCGGACGTTCCGGGGCTTGAGGCGAGCTCTCACCAGAAGACTGATCGTGGGAGGAAGCATCGGGCTTGGAATCGGATGCGGAGGCACTCGAGTCTGTTGACTTCTGAGAGGCAGGAGAATCGGGAAGAACCTCTTGCGACGGGGGTGGTGAGGAACCCGCGGGCTCCTGTTGTTTATCGGCGGGCGGAATCGGCGAGACCGGTTCGGGTTGGTCCACGTGCGGCGGAGGAATGTCAAGGGAGACGGTCGAAGTATCTCGAGAGGCAGTAAAATGAATGACGGCCAAGACAAGAATGGCTGCGAACGCCAGCAGGCCTCGGTAACGACGGGCTCGAAACATGGTGGTTGATAGGCCTCACCCTAAGGGGAGAAAGGTGAGACAAAGCCCACACACCGATCTAATCTAAAGAGGGGGGGGAAACAAAGAAAGAGAAAAGGAACAATAAGCCTAAGCCAAATTGGCTAGGGGGAAAGAGAAAAGGAAGGAAATTGAGAAAACTGAGAAAAGGCCGAAGGGAAGAGGAAAAGAGAAAATAGAGAAAAAAAAAAAACGAGTGACAGGGGGGAGGAACAATCACGAGACTCTTTCTTTCTCGCGAACAATCCAAAAAAATCAATCCAAATTGATTCAAGTCCAGTCCAGTCAAAGTCAATCCAACCCAATCAAACGGTTAATTCAGCTGTAGGAGGATTCCATTTAGGTCATACTGATCCGTGGCGGCTGCAAATCACAGGAAACAAACAGAAGAAGCGAGCGAAACGAGGGACGATGAATGGTGGAAATCAAACACACCCCATGGTGGAAGTTGAGATTTTGCCTGAATGAAAGAAATGGATGACAGGAGACGAAGACGACGACGCAGCAGAAGAAGAGGAAGAAGAGAGAAGACAATCAACTCAACCCGACACGGTTGCACCCGCAGAGCCAAGAGGCCGAGACCTTCTTTTCGTGTGCCATTTTTTGGGTCCAGTGATCAGGAGTCCTTTCGTCCTGACAATTAAAGTCGCTCCTCCCCTCTGTGTTTAATCTATCTCGTTAACAATTAACGCTCTACTGTACGGATCCGACGTCAACCATCAGAAGGACTCTCTGTCCGGCGTGCATCTGCTTCAGGTAGAATGCGTATCGACTGCATTGCGTCCGATAAGCACATGGAAAAATGCCCCGGATCAGCAATGAGAAGATCCGAAGTTCTAGACTAGAGAGAGGCGACAGAGGACAGACACATTCCAGCTGGATCGACCGAAGATGGCATCCAGCATTCTTCCCCTAAGATGGATGGCCTCTTACGGTAAGCGATGCCCATGGCTTTCTTGGCTGGGAGCCTGGGACCTGAAGGATCCACGAATGACTGTCGATATGATCTCGCAAGGATGAATATGAAATAATATGAATCAATCGGTCCCTGCAGTGTTTCTATTTATAACTCTGCGACCCTACCAGGGGGGAAAATCCCGCCCGGCTATCACTTCCACCATGAAAATTCACCGCAAGGGGCTTGCCGTGCTCCAGTCTGGGCGACTCGATCCATTTATCTGTGACAGGGATGGTTTTCATCAATCATATTTGGGTTACCGTCTCATTCATTCGCAATTTCCATGTGTCAAAAATAGTGCATAGTATAGGGCTCCAATGTAGTACGGAGTACAGCAGGGAAGAACAAAGAGAGAGAGAGAAAGGGGAAAAGATAAGAAAAAAAAAAAAAAAGAAAACCACGTCAAGATTCAACTCCGAAACGATGGCCACTAAACTCCTAGTCCGTTGTCTGGTATAGCGACACGACAGTATATAATGCTATCTATGGGAAATAAAGCCAGAGCAGACGGAGGTCAAATCCCTACGGTGTTCCGGCCCCGGTTGTCCTTGTTGACTTTCTGAAATTGCTGGATGAGACCCAACACACCTGCACCCCCGGCAATTGCATCCACATTTTCTCCCTCTTCCTCGCCGTCATCTTCCTCAATATCCCCCATCAAGTTGACTCGCCACGAGTCGCTGAGGTTGCTGTCACTGCCACCGATGGCTCCATTGTGCGACGATTTCTTTACGGCCGGACTGCGCGTCTCCGCGGTTGGCGATTCATCGTCCTCGATGGGGTCGGAGGCTGGTCGCGAAGGACGCGACGACCGATAGCGGGAATAGGCAGGGTTGCGATTACTGGTCCGGAACCCCGACGCAGAGGGCTGGTGATGGGGATCCAAAAGTATCGAGTCTCCCAGGCCCGGATTAACAAATCGAGGAATTCCTACGGTAGACTGTCGATCGCCGATATTGCCCGGCTCTATCATCGAGGGCGATCCCAATGGCGGGAATGTGGGTGGAGGATGGAACTGACGCTTCCCAGCCGGATGAGCAGGCCGGTTGCCTCCGTAGTGATCCAGAAATCCGTAGTAGGATGCAAGCATCTTGCCGTCCTTGGTTGAAAAGTAGTCCGCCCGGAGGTCCTGCCTCGCAGAGTTTGGTCGGCCTGCATCTCCCTGTGTGATCTCGTTGGTGCCTTTCTTGAAGTCAAAGACGGCAAACGAGCAAAGATAGCCCATCCCGTCCACGTGTACCGTGAACTCTCGAAAGAAATCAATCAGCCGATCACTGCATTTGGGCAGGCTAAACCAAAGGATAAAGGGCGTGAATATCATGCTGAGAATCTCTTCCAAGAAAATCACAATCTTGACCTGGTATTGTGTGGCAAAGTCCCGCCGTACGTCGTCGCTGTGCAGCCGGCCCTTCCAGTGATTTGGGAAGTAGTGGGTGAAGTTGATCACCTCGAGCAGGGCATATTCGGGATCAAACACATTAGTTTCCTCGGGAACCACTCCTCGAGCAAAGGCCCAGATAGATCCGAAGACACCGAGGTAGAAAAGGACGGTGCGGTCAGGCGTGATCTCAAAGCCCAGGAACAGTTCGGGATCCACGATCGATGCCAGGGCTAAGACGGAGGCCAGAGCACCGGAGACAAATGCCACGAAGCCAGCCAGCTGGACGGCCTTGTCTTTGGGGAATTGATCAATGTATCGGCTGGCAAAAGGGTACGACATATTCAACCGACGCTCAAAGAGATGCCAAAGCTCATTGAACTCCCGGAATTTCCACTCGGCCAGAGGGGTGTATTGCCGAGACCCAATCTGGGACGGGTTCTTCTTAAACTCGTTGAAGTAACGGAAGAAGTAGTGCATCAGGAAATAGACCACAATAAACGGAGCCACGAAAATGTTCATGATGCCTGCAAACATGAATCGCCGCCGCAGGCCCTCACTCAGCGCTTTCCGATGGGTGTCTCTCAGGAATAATGTCCGAACCTGGCCCTGCTCATTGAAAACATAGTCCATGATGCAAAGATTGATGTTCCACTCCAGGGTCTGAGAAAAGAGCTGTCGGTTTCGGAGGAATGGTATAGGGAGCGTCAGATCTAATATGTCTTTGTTCACCAGAGCAATGAGGTAGTTCTCTTTACGCATCAGTCGATTGGCAATGTCGTGGGCGTCCATTCGCTGCTTGGATTGACTGCCCATGAATTTGCGGTGCGTTGCGGAAACCGCCCCGGCCGTCGCAGGGTTAGAATCTCTCAGCGTCATCAACCGGCTGACAACCTCCTGCCAGGAGATCGTCTGGATCTCGGCGTCGGACACATTAAGTAGGTAATGGTAGAAATCGTGCATATGCTTGAGTCTTCTAATATCCAGGGCGTATTGGAAGGCCTTCCCGATCCAGAGAAAGGTAAGCAGCCACAGCAAGAGAGTCGAGGACATAGACATCTTCTTGGTGCATTTCGGGATGAGTATATCATCCAAGGTCTTGCTTCCGCGTACACTGCGGTAGTCAATGCAGTTCATAAGAAACGTACTGAAGCCGACCACAAATCCAAATGTCCTACAGCCAACATTAGCACCTTGTCCCCTAAACGCCACTATAGCGAAGGCAAACTGAAGGGGAAAGATAGGCGTACAGGAGACTGAGGAACCGGTCCAGCAATATAGACCAGATCCCATTTCCTAGAAAATACGTATAGACGTCCTTCAAGAAATTATCCAGGTTCTCCACATTTGCCCACATCCACAACGCTTTTTCTTTTGGATCTACCGTGGCCAAGCTTGGATGCCCCAAGGACCATATCAGCCCCGGCCGTTGCCTCTGGTGGTTCGTGTGTAAGGGCAAACGTTCTCTGGTAGTTTCCCATCGAGCCCGATCGCCTCCAGAGGAAGGCCCAGGTACTGGTGGCTCTTGGCGTGAGCGATGATGAGATGGGGGAGGAGGAGGAGGAAGACGCTGCTTTAATTCATCATCGTCCTGTCGTCCCTCCACGTAAAGAGAGGCAGGCACATCATCGTCTCCATCGTCAGGGTCATGATGTGGCGACATCCAACGAGGACGGCTAAGCCTGCGTCGACGAGACCCAGCTGCGCCTTGATCTCTATCCTCGGCCACCCTTTGGGGGCTGCGCTGAGTCAGGAACGGCTCACTTGGGGTCGGACTCGACATCTCATCCCTCCCAGCCTCGGCCATAGCTTCCTCCAGCTCTCGATTACTATAATCTTCATCCTCGTTATCGCCTAACATCAAGCCTGCACGCTCCTCCACGTCTAAGTCGTCCGAATCCGCGTCATGTTGTCGAATCGTCTCATATACCGACGGGGAGCCGTTGTGAGGGAGGATGCGGGACAGGACATTTGAAGCCATCATCTTGAATGGTGCTAGAGTGTTTTCAGTAACGATTAACTATGAAATGAGATAACTTCGACTGTCGAGGGTATCAGTACATCGCAGCGACCCGGAAACCGGGAGACTTTGCGGTCAGTTAAAGGAACATTCAGAAGCGTCATGTAGTAGTAGTGGAAGTAGTCCCGACTGGCTCAGCTTGGACCGGGACGACGACAGGGCCGAGCTCAAGGACGGAGTATAGGAAGGCACAAGGGGCGAGTTAAAGAGCAACTAGAAGCCAAGCGATTTCCAAGCAAGGAGAATATCGAGTCCATGCACATTAAGAGGCAATCACTTGTCTCCCGAGCGAAGGACCGGTTTGCTGCCAGCGTTCTTGCATGCCAAAGCACCGGCGGTGGTTGATGTGACCGCCCTCGTGATAAGCAGCGATGATGCAGGCGGTCAAGGCGCATGACTTTCTGCTGCCTTAGGCAAGGACAACAAAGGTCATGTGATTCACATCGGCCTAATCGAGCCTAGTCCAATTACGTACTCGGAGCGGCGAACAGAAGGCCGAGTCACGGGACCAGGAGTCGGGGTGGAGTCGAAGTCTGTGACGACACGAGTCAGTCGCTCATGGGATCTCTGGTTCGTGCGGGGGGGAAAGGCGGATGGACTCTGGCTTGACTTTTCTTGAAAATGAATCGTGGCACGCCTTAGAGTTAAAGGCTGGACTGGTCTCCCGTCGAGTCGCCAGGTACTTCCCTTCCTCTCTTCCTGCACTTGCCCCGGGGAGGAATGGCGTTCGCTTCGTTCTCTTTGTTTAATAATAATCATATCACCTCAAGGGAATTTCTACGATGACGGAGTATCTACTGTGCTAGCCTCTTATTGGTCTGGTCGCGCTGTTGACCCCAAGGGACCCAACAGGAAAGAAAAAAGCTTCCCATCAGCTCACTCATCATTGATCATTCGCAAGAGGGACCCACAGCCGGTGAGGAGCGAATACGGTGGATTCCGTTCTCAATAATAATTATAACCATAAAGTCCTTTCCTGGCACCTGGAATAAGGATCCATGGCCTCTCTCGTCTTGTATCCAGGGGAGGATCAACGAGATGGAAGAGACACCCGTTCTAGATCATGTACTTTCTCTAGCAGCGGCGGCAAGCGTACGGAGTGGGCGTACGTGCATTCGGAGGTTATATTCGAAGCATGGACAAGAATGGCAGGAGCCACACAGCTCTAGTGCGTCTAGCGCCAACTATCTTGAGCCCCAAACTCCGTAGCGCAAATGGCTTGCAGCGTGAGGGCCACAGCCGTGTCCCGTTTGGGGGAGGATTTGCCCGACTTGCCCACTCATGGTGTGATGACTGACGATGCCTGACTTCCGAAGGTCTGTCTTGTTCCTTGACTTGGCTTGCAAATGATTGACACCCGGCTTGCGCTCGAAGAATCATGGACGAGGTACGGTGTACGGACAATCCGGGCACATTAGACTAAGGCACGAATCCCTGCGTCGATTGACTACATTCCAGATTAATTTTAACTTCCTGTCAGCTGAAGTAGCCGTGCGTCGTCCGTTCTTCGATGGGGTTTTTTTGACTTTATCGGCGCATTCCAGACCCTCAGAGATAATTAGGGGGACGGCGAGGCGAGGTAGGTCGGATAGAAGATCCAAATCGAATTAAGAGAAATACAAACATATTCCCACTATAATAATGATTAATGATACGAGTCGTTTAAAGGGGCGAACGAAAAAAAAAAAAAAAAAAAAGCACTACTACGGAGTAGTTTGGCTTAGATTAATGAACCTCGTGCTCTCATGGCAATTGTGCCATCCTGGAGTCTCTCCAAGTGGATTCGTTGCCATAATGGTAATGGTCCCTCAATTCTGGACTGTTCACCAAGGTCGACAGGGACAGAGTATTTGGCATATTTGCGCATTTCTCTTTCGATTGGGAGAGCTGGCTACTGGTCAATGAGTAGGCAGAAAACACAACCAATCCCAGGGCGAGAGCGATCACTTTGGGTAGAAAAGATCCTGGAATCCGGGCAATAATGTCCCATCATCCAATATACCGGCCCGGATCACGGTGGATCTAAACAGACCCGCGCCCAACAATTCGGCTGAGCTGATTGAGACTCTCTTGCCAAGTAAAATCCCTGATGCGAAAGAGAGAGGGGGGCAATCCCCTTGAAGCTGCCAGAGGCATTGCGACAGGACCATGGATTTTTGGACGGCGAGCCAAACGACGAAGCCAGTGATGATGCCAACACCCCGGGGAGGAATGGTGCTGTGGGCTGGACTCCGTACTCCGTAGTCTGCAGTTTGTCCGCTGTCGTCAGGGACATGGTTTGTCGGAGAAATGGTTGTCTTATTGGCAGTCACTGCACTCGATAGTTTATCAGACGGGGGAGACTAACGAGTCGTACTTTTTCTCGGAAGAAGCTCGGATATTTGATCATCTCGAGTCGAGGATATTTCTACTCGTAGACATCTAGTTAGAGTAGGTACTAATAATTATTAATATGGAATGGTTGATTTCCATGCAGTCTTCAGAGCGTTTAGGACTGAGTACAACCTACAAAGTGATTGATATTATTATCATTCCACAGCTAATTTCAATATTCCACACAGTCCACCACCTGTTTTCTCGCCTTTCTATCTCTCTCTCTCCGGTTCTTCTTCTTATTCCATCTTTCCCATGCATTTCTACGACGGACAACTAGTCGGTCTGACCGGCTTTTCTCCCTTACTCGCTGCGAGTCCCCACTTGGACGGCCGGGCTGACGTCGTACAAGACAAGCAATCTGCAGCATTCAAACGCACGTCGCCAGGGTACACCAACGACAGCATCAATCAATCTGTCAACCACAAATACACAATCCCTAATCCACTTGGATATAGGGGATGAAGGTGGAATGAAATCAAATCAAATCCAGAATAAAAAGAAAGAGAAAACACAGGTCACGATGGAAGAAGAAGGAGAAATATTCCGTAGTACTCCATAGAAGTAGAAACAAAGTGCAAAGAAGAGGCTAAGATCGGCTGTGGTTGGAGGAAGCAAGCGACGATTCTTCTTTCCTTCCATCGCTCCGGGGCGAACGTAACCGACTCTTTTCTCTCCCTCTCTTTAATGCTGGAGAGGCCGAACTAGATTCACCGCACTTACGGAGCACCCATTGGTATCCTCTCTTTTTTTTATTCCTTTTTATTTTTGATTTTTTTTTTCTGTTTCTTATTTTTTTTTGTTCTTTCTAGAATTGATTTGGATTGGATTCTGTTTCTTCTTGTTTCCCCTCCTCTTCTTCGTCTCTTCCATTTGATTTTTCTTTTTTTGGCTTTTACTCTTCTCCAGACTCTCCCGTCGCTCTCTTCTTTTTCCTCGTTCCTTCTTCCCCTCCCACTTCTTCTTCTTCCTCCCTCCCCCCTCCGAACCCCCTGAAACCAATTCGAACCCTCCGTGTCGCTGTTCCCTCCCCCCATCCACCATCGCCCGTATACCAACGCGCCGGCCTCGACCGAATGTGCGACTTTATCGCCCACCACCTTCCCGGACTCCATGCGTTCAGCTAGCGACCCATTGGACGACAAAGGCCCTCAATTGTTCGAGGACGGTTGCGCAGCGTACGTTGGATGCCAACGTGCTGCACGATAACATCTCAACCGAGCATATACTGTGTTTGTGTCTCAAAAAATATTATTATTCTTAAGTGTGCGTCTCTCGTCATCTTGTGTGTTTTGTAGCGACCTCCTGCGAGTGCCGCTGCCACCCGATTTCGTCGTGCGTTGCGGGAAAAGATGGAGTCGGAATCGTCGAATGGGTTCAAGAGGAACTCGGTCAGCCAAGGATCATACAGTCGTCCCGTGGAACGTCGCCCCAGCAAGAAATCCTCCTCGAAAGATCGCCATGGGATGGTCTATCCCGACAGCTTCAGGGACACCGGCATTCGGACGGTGACGCCGGACTCCACCCAGGAGGCAACCAACCAGTCACCCTTGTCGGAGACGGAGAATCCCTCGTCGAGCGCAGTTCCCTCCCCTCGTGTCACCGCCCGAACAAGAGCGTCCGACGTGGAATCGCGCCGCGACTTCCACCCTTACTACTCGGCGGGGGATGAAGATGAGGCTCAGGTGGAATCGAGGAGCCAGCGGGCGCGATCCCGAACGACGACCTTGGATGACCAGCGCAGCGAAATCTCCCCCAACTCGTTCCTCACCCGGACTCGGAATCGTCTGGGCTCCATTAACACCACAGCCTCGCAGGTGAAGTCGCCCGACGAGCAATCTTCCTCCATCGGATTCCCCTCCATCCAATCGCCCACCTATTTCAGCCACTCCCTCGGTCGCCAACGAACAAGCAAAACGCCGCTGAGCTCCACCCTCCTGGCGAGCTTGAACACCAGTCAAACATCGCCGCCCCTGTCGAGTACGGATGCAACCAAAATCCTCCAGCTAATGAAGACCACCTGCGGACGGATGCACGGCATTCTTTCCTTCCGAACTGCCTCCACAACCGCCTGGACGTCGGGCTACTGTGCCATCAACGTCGCCACGGGGAGCCTGATCTACCAGGCAAAGGGCGAGCCTGCATTGGCCAAAACTCTAATCCCCGACCTTCGTGGCTGCCAGGTACGCTCGCTCGTCGACCCGGAACTTCGGACGAATTATCTCAGCGTTTCAACCTTCACCTCTGGTCTCGGCGTCGAGTTACGCCCTCATGTAAGCGAGACCTTCGATTCCTGGCTCGCCGCCCTGCTTTGTTGGCAACCGATCAGACCGAAGGGCGTTCAAAACAAGATGACCAAACCCCAATCAGTCGCAATCGGCGACCGGCGTGTTGCCGACCGGCGAAGAAATTCCGAGAGCACGGTGCAGAAAGATGCGGCGATAATCAAAGTGGGCAAAATGCTGCTCTGGGACAGGCCCAGTGCGGCGGGGGCCCGGCCGCCCTCTGGTCGACGCGTTTCGACCTACCGCCAACAGCGCGCTCTAACATCTTCGTGGCAGAAAGTAAGCTGCACTCTGCAGGAGAACGGGGTCTTCAAGCTGTTCACCGAGTCTGATATCACCTTGGTGGCTTGCATCCAATTGTCGCAACTTTCCCGGTGTGCGGTGCAGAAATTGAACTCTTCCGTTCTTGAGGACGAATTCTGCATTGCCATCTACCCGCAGTATGCCGCACATGCGGTGTCTGGATTGACGCGCCCCGTATATCTCGCTCTGGAAAGTCGGGTTCTGTTTGAAGTGTGGTTTGTCCTTTTGCGCGCATTCACCATCCCGGAGCTCTACGGACCGGAATCGTCAATCGAAGATGATCCCTCGAAGACATCGGAACCTACCGAAACGAGCACGCCGTCGATGGCGGACATGTTTAGGATCGAGAGAAATCTGAGCATCCGAGTAACGGAGGCGAAGCTCTATCGCAATAAAGCGGAAGAGACCCCTCGAAGCCGGAAGCAGTCGCGGTCCCACAGCAATTCGGTTCCCACGTCTGCTATCAATGATTATTACACGGAAATCCTCCTCGATGGCGAGATACGAGCCAAGACCGCCGTCAAATACCGCATCGCAAATCCTTTCTGGCGGGAGGACTTTGAATTCCACGACCTTCCGCCGGTCTTGTCGCAGGCATCGATCCTCGTCAAAACTCTCAACCCTGCGCAGAAAGACTGGACGCTTATCTCACATGGCTCCTACCATGACACAAACTCGAGCCGTGCTTTGGACGATGTTGAGCTCTCCTCTCACGATGCCACGCATGGGAGGGTAGATTTGCGACTGGACGACCTAGAACCCGGCGTGGAGATTGAGAAATGGTGGCCGATCCTAGATAACCGAGATCAGCCTGTCGGCGAGATGCTGATGAGAGCTCGGATGGAGGAGACGGTCGTTCTCATGTCTCACGAATACGCGCCCATGTCCGAACTTCTCCATGCCTTCACCAACGGCCTAACCATCAATATGGCGCACGTCATGTCTTCAGAGCTCAACCAGTTATCTGAGGCTCTGTTGAACATCTACCAAGTATCGGGCAGCACTGTCGAGTGGATCTCCGCCTTAGTCGAGGACGAGATAGATGGTGTGCACAAGGAATCCACGGCAAACAGGCTCCGTTATACCACCAGGATCCACTCCAATGACTCAAGAGAATCGGGGCACGATCGGGAAGTGCTGGTAAGAGATATGGGGCGCACTGCCACCGTGGAAGCGAACCTACTCTTTCGGGGTAACTCTCTGCTCACCAAGGCCCTTGACTTCCACATGCGTCGACTTGGAAAAGAATATCTCGAGGAAACCATCGGGGAGCGGCTACGCGACATCGACGAGAGTGATCCAGAGTGCGAAATCGACCCGTCTCGCCTGAACCGGTCGGACGACCTTGAACGGAACTGGAGGAACCTGGTTGCCCTCACCACCGGTGTCTGGAAATCTATCGCCGGGTCAGCGTCTCGGTGCCCCCCAGAGCTAAGACTCATCTTCAGGCACATCCGCGCTTGTGCAGAAGATCGCTACGGCGACTTCCTTCGGACGGTAACCTACAGCAGTGTCTCGGGCTTTTTGTTCTTGCGATTCTTCTGCCCGGCAATCCTAAATCCGAAACTCTTTGGATTGCTTAAAGGTATGTTTCCTTTATATCTGCCTCGTTCTTCAACTCTAATAATAATAAAAAAAACAGACCACCCCCGTCCCCGTGCTCAGCGTACTTTAACCCTGATTGCCAAGGCACTGCAAGGCCTGGCCAACATGACCACCTTCGGTAGCAAGGAACCTTGGATGGAGCCGATGAACAAGTTCTTGGTCGGCAATCGCTCGGAATTCAAGCAATTTGTCGATTCTATCTGCGCTATACCTGCTGACCGGCCGGCTCCGATTGTCACGCCCTCCTATGCCACGCCCATCCAAATCTTGGGCCGTCTTCCGCACACCTCACGCGAAGGGTTTCCCAGTCTTCCGTTCTTAATCGACCACGCCCGGAGCTTCGCCAATTTAATCAGAATTTGGCTTGACGTGGCACCGGAGAGGCTCGGCGACCTTGAAGATATAGATCCGGCTGTCAGGAAATTTCATGAGGTGGCACTTCGCCTGCAACAGCGTACGCGGGAATGTCTGCAAAAGGCCGAGTCAGCCGAGCGCCCGAGCGGAAATCTCGAAATCAAATGGGAAGAGTTAGTTGATTCGATGGAACGATCGGTCACTTTCTACGACGACAGCTCCAAGCCCACGACTCCGGCCACAGAGACTGCAGTGGTAGGATCCGCATCTGTCGCTGGAAGTCACCGAAACTCCATTGGATACTTCGCGTCGCGGCCATCCCTTCCCCGTCGGTCTACAGACTATGCGGCTGAAGCCGACGATGAAACGCCTCCAAGTTCCTCCTCCGCCACATGGGACCAAAGTCGTGTGCCTTTTTCGATACCGCGGTGGCCTGACCCTCGAGACAGCACCAGCAGTTCCAAGAACTCTTCCACTTACTCCCTCGAATATTCTGCGGAAACCTCCAAGTCAGCACGTCGATCCAGCATCACTCGAGAGACTACGAGCAAGTACCGCTTTTTCGACTTTGTCCCGGCGCCATCCAGGCGAAAAGCAAAGGACCGAGAGAACGCTCAACAACAATCTCGCGAGGAACTCCGAAATGAATTCTAAGTAAAAATAGAGCGAAGACTTTGTGATTTTGCAACCCGCTTTGCACTATACTACAGATTCAACCCACATCGCATTAACGTTGATTTTATTTTGGTTTGGAGCACAAAAAGAAAAGAAAGGGCCAAAGAAGAAATCGAAAACAAAAGAAAGAACGGGCAGCTCGGTTGATATCATAAAACTGGCAGGTGGCTTTTTTTTTCTTTTTTTTCTTTTCTCCAGTTTATTCACTTCTTTCCGTTTTGTATAACACACAGGGCTCTTGTCAGAACAAGTCCCTACATCTTCTGATGTACATTTTATCCCCCTTCTAACCCCTCTCTGACTACTTACACATGTGCTCATGATTTAACGCACCTTCCCTTCTATCATCTTTACTTTTTTTTTTTTGGAAAGCATTTCTCATGGTGTTGATACCCTGCTCGGACTGCTCTTTTTCCCCTTTCTTCTTATTTCATTTCTCTATTACGTGTGCGTGGAAGCACAAGGGATCTTTTACCAGCGGTGCTTGAAGTGATCTCTTCTTCCTTGCTCAATCTTCTCAGGATTTGGAGGGGAAGGTCATGTTGGACCTTGGATCTATTTCCTTGAAGTGGCTGCAGAAACAGCGGTTTATTTTTATCGATTTGTGTAAATAGTCTTTATCTTCTTTCTTCTATACCGGCATAGATGAACATGGGTACTTTACCTTCCATTCCATATTAAGGTTTTGTATTCTACATTGCTCCGGACAGTCATTTCACAAGAGAGGAGGTGATGCATGAAGGGCTATAAAAGAGATGCTAATCATCAAGTTCCTGGTAAGGCTGAATCATCGATGATTCAACCATGAATCAGCGGGCTCGGGGCAGGATCAAGAAGACAATGCAACTGCTCTAAGAGCCTTGGCCAAGTTATGCAACAATCGCTGGTATAAGACCCTGAGCTTTCAGCTTGGCCATAAAGTGGAGATGTAGAATCCTAGGGACGGTACAACATATTCCGAACTGATGTTATGTACACAGTGCTACAAGACAGTGCATAAATTGTAAGTTATACATGCATAAGTCTCACTTTAGCAACTATAAGCTGTCTACCGTAGTATATACCAACCAGTTGTGCTTGAATTCTGTGCATGGTCACATTCTAGAGTCAATGGCCAGTCCCACATGGAATCTGGGCAGGCACTCTATTCTAAAATGTGGCGTACAGGAGGTGTTGGAGGACATCAACCTACATCTTTATAAGTGGTACAGCTCAGCCATGGTCTGATGAAATCACTACCTCTCATTTGACTCCCACTCGTCCACTCATTTGTATTCATTCCTTTCTCAAGCCCACTTGCTCTCACTCTTTCTTTTCTCTTTCCCTACTTTACTCACACGTTTTCACTCCTTTATCAAGATCCATTGCATTGTCCTTCATAACTTCCTTGCCAAACCTGGTTTCACATCCCAAACGATACCCCGAAGTTAACCCTACCCTAGTTCGTCCAGCATCGACAAACGAGCCATGGTGGAGGCAAGCAATTCGTTCATCGAGCAGGACGATACACCGCCGCTCCTGCCTTCCAGAACTGAGCAATATGTTGAAATCCTGTCCAAGCAAGAGAAAGCAATGCCATCGTTTTTGGATCATTTCGGCACGCGGGACCTTAAGGTCTTTTTCCGCTGTTGGGTGGCGGCCTGGACGTCTCGTCTGTTGATGTTTATCAATCCCACCCTTGACATTTGGCATCGCTATTTTCTTCGCATGGTCAGGACAGAAACCCGAAATCAGATCCAAATCTTTCTATTGCGCTGACTTCCCCAAGTATAATTCAGTTGATTATACCCCCAAGCGGAGTAGTCATGGTCCAAACACTTGGCGCGGTTTCCCTGTTCCTCAGAATCTGCCTGGCCTGGGGCTGGGGTGTGATTGCAATGAAGGCATCGCATGCTGTCCGTCTGGCAGCCGAAACAGCAGCAAAGGCCGCATCTTTGCAGGAGGCAGTCGCCCAATCAGCCAAGGCCGAGGGTCTCTCTGGTACAGAAGCCGCCAAACATGTCATCTTTAGCGGCCACATGCTGGATACACGCGTTGTTACAATCAATTCCTGCATGCTTTGCGTGTTCATTTATCTTATGGTCAGCACGCTCATCTCCTGGAGGGGGAGCTCGCAGGGAGACGACTAACCGAACCAGGCTCGACTCCGCGCAGCAAACCCGAAAACAGCACTTACTGCTCTGTTTGGAATCATCATTTCCGACATCTTCGTGTGCTACGGCCCTCTGCTTCCGACTTTCGTGGGCACTATTCCCCTAACTTTGGTCAAACCTACCACAGTTGGTATCGGTATCGGCGTCGCCTGCTCGATCCTTCTCTTCCCTCAGTCAACATCATATATCGTTCTCAATGACATCAGTGATGCTATCGATCTGTTGAAAACGCCACTAGCGTTTACTGCATTGGCCCTTGGGGGAAAGGCAGACAAGCTCAGCATCTCGCGGTTGCGAAAGACACAGGAAGAGATAACCAAGGGAAACAAGAAGATTGAGACGTCCTCAAATTTCTTAGCTTTGGATTTTTCAGTGGGATCCTGGGGTGCGCAGGATGTGCTGTCGCTGAAAGAACCTCTTTCGCAACTGATGGCTAGAGTTCTCTCCTTGCTGGAGTTCCATTTGAGTCGAATGCACGGGCAGACGCGCAGCGACGAGATTCTCCAGTGGTATGTGAATGACAGATCGTTGAATGTGTCCAAGGAGAAAATGGATGAAGAAAAGGACAGCAATGAGCAGCCCGAAGTCGGAGGTCACCAACAGACGCTGATGGCCCAGCTGCTGGCTCAGTTTCGGGCACCAGGCGAACGGTTATTTCGACTATCGACCATTCAAGTCCTCGTGAGCAAGGGTTGTGAGGCAGTTAATGCATGCTTGGAAGGTTTTGGCGTCGCCAACGAATGTATCGACCTGGTGAACCGCCGCCGATGGTTCAATCGGCCGTCATCGTCTGAAAAAGAGAGCCTGGTTCGGCGCTCGAACTCGACACTTGACGACTTGCATCAGGTTCCGGCTTCCTTGATACTTGAGATATCTGATGCCTTGGTGGAAGAAAATCGTAACGGTGCTCTATGTCAGGGCGATCTGAAAGGTAATGCTGGGTCGCTGATTGTTGTTATGGTATTCGAGGAGCATCTTACCAACGTAATCGACACCACCATAGCCCTCCTAAGCCAAGTGTCCAAGCTCCTCAAGGATGCTACTCGGATACGTCTTTAGAGCCCCAGAAGTGCTGGATATGCCGCCTCGTGGGTTGTTCAGGCGGATACGAAGGCCCCTGGAACTGATAGCACACATCCGGATGCCCATGAGAAGCTGACTCCCATGACCGCTAAGGCTCAAGAAGAGCTGCGAAAAACTCTGAAGATCCGCCCTAGAAGAAGAAGCTCAATCGCACGGTGCATCCTAGGGGTCTACCATTGGTTCACATCTAGTGAAGGGCTGTATGCTTTGAGAATGGTGATTTTAACAATCGCGCTCTCAATCCCGCAGTTGGTGCCTCATAGTGCGCAATTCTACTATCAAGAGAAAGGCTTTCTGGGGTTTGATCATGGGGCAGACTAGCCTGCTGGTGTACATGGCTGACTTCACCTTTTCCGTGATGGCCCGAGTGGTCGCCACCATCTCTGGAGGGGCCTTGGGCCTCGCTGCTTGGTATATTGGTTCTGGCAGCGGTCAGGACAATCCATATAGACTTTCAGCGGTCATGGCGGTCATGTTGATCATCTTCATGTGGCTGCGCCTTTACCTGCCACCGCATCTCCTGCAAGGTGGCATCATGAGTGGAGCCACCTTCTTGCTTGTGGTGGCTTATAGCTATGCTGATAAGCACATTCCTCAGTATGGCAATCCTGGTGTTGGATACAATGTCTTTTGGCGCCGACTGCTGCTTGTCCTTTGTGGTGTGGCTGCTTCAACCTTCGTGCAAGTTCTCCCTCGCCCTCCTTCAGCCACCAGACATATCTGCACATCTCTTTCCAACTCGGTGTCCACAATTTTAGACCACTACTCCCTCACTCTATCGTGCTGGGGCCGTTCCAAGCATGACGACAATGTACTA
Organism: Aspergillus affinis; assembly: GCF_023601865.1. Taxonomy (NCBI): domain Eukaryota; kingdom Fungi; phylum Ascomycota; class Eurotiomycetes; order Eurotiales; family Aspergillaceae; genus Aspergillus; species Aspergillus affinis. The sequence continues at coordinate 132,168 of NW_026515872.1, forward strand.
GCTGAGGCCCTTACCTTGCAACTCACCGAGTCGCTCACGGAGCTTGACCCGGCAATCGTCCTTGTCCGTTACGAGTTCTCAAGCTCCAAATTTGATTCCGAAACCCTATCTATCATTCAACACCTCTGTCATGGAGTGAATCTCAACCTTGGCCGCCTCCTCGTGATCACAGCCTCCTTACCCCAGGACTACCAGGACCTCCTGGCGCGTCAAACCGGGCTTCTCGATCATCATGCCATTGGCGACGTCATGGCTGTACTTGCCACCTGCCAGGAGGCTCCGAAGACCGGCAACGCTCTTCCGGAAATTCTGCCTTCACCTCTCGTGCGTAGAGCGCTTGAGTACCGGTCGCAGGAAGCGTGGTTGATCACGGAGAAGATGCTGCACGATGAAAGCTGGCGGCAATATTGCGTTGCCTTGAGCGCTTACCTGAAATTCTTGTGGATTGTGGACGAGTTGACATTGACTATCAAGGGTGTTGTGGGAGAAGCACATATTGTCTGGCACAAGCTTGCTGAGACGGTTTGATTTCTTCTGGACCTTTTTTTTTTTTTTTTTTTTTTTGCACCTTGGAATTCAGTATATTGAGATTAGCCTGTATATCATAGCTATCAGCATAGAATGAGTAGAATAGACTGGTTTGTAGCTTCATTCTATGAAGATGAAACCCATCAAAATGGCCTCGCCTGGTATATATAGACTGCCAGCATGAGTGGTGCGAATTTGACCTTTTTTTGCCCCCGCACTCTAGACTGGTGGAACAAGACCAGGTCGAAATGCTCACCTTGTATCGAAATCCTCTTTCCTATGTTTAGAATCCGGTACAAGACCCCCGATCCTGGCTCCGGTGAAGAGGAACACTTGCGGCGCACAGACAACGAGGACTTTGAGAAGCCCAATTAAGAAAGACATATCCATCCCGTGCTCATATGGAGGGGACGATGTTTCCATCAAAAAGGGGAAAGTCACATTAAGTCTAGAAAATGAAGTCTGTAAGATGAACATATGCAAAAGACAAAAGAAACAAAACACAGCACACCCACCCTTTCCAGCGAGCCCAGGTTGGGTATCTTATTTTACATCCACAAACAAAGCTTCCCACTCGCCGTGCCGGCCGCAACCCAGTTCTTACTGCGATGGAAAACCGACACAGCAGGTACAGCAGTGATGCCGTCGCCTCCGAGCTGTGCGAGCTGGTCGCCCGAGCCGCTGTAGATGTCTACGAAGCGGTTCATGTTTCCGATGCAGAATCGCTGGATGGCGGATTGGGGGTTCTGTTGCCATTGGGGGCGGAGGCTGAATTGGATAAGTTTGTTAGTTGGGAGGTTCTTAGATGGACTGGAAGTATGAAGTATTGGGAGGGGGAGGAGGAAAACTTACATAGTTACCCATCGTCCCGTCTGACAGTTATGTCGCACGATGGTGTCTGGCTTCATTTGATCATCGGAGAGGGTGTGACCGGGCTTCCAGGAAGGGAGGCCCTTGGCACCGAAATCGTAGATCTTCAGGGTGTCATCGTATGAAGAGGTCGCGATCTGTCCGATGCCATTGAACGCGGCATGCGAGACGGACAGTCGGCTCTGGTGCTCTCCAACTGCAATGGGGTCGTCGTGCGAGAGCTTTCGGAGATCCCACAGGCGCATGGTGCGGTCGAGACTGGCAGTTGCGACATAGTGCGGCTGTGTCGGACAGAGCGAGAAGCCGCCGATTTTCTTCTCGGAGAGACGCCATGTGGCGACGGGGTTGGTATTGCGCCTGGAGGAGGTGCGCATGTCGTGGCGCCCGAATTCGCCTTCCAGCGTCGTCCAGTAGAGACAGTTCGGGTCGTCGACGGCCATGTCCACGCCGGAGATGGGGACGTCGTCGGACGTGGAGGCCGGAGCGTAGCACTCGACAGATGTGGTCTTTTCGAGGTCCATTTCTCGAATGGAACTGTCGTAGCTGGCGGTGTAGAGGTGCGTGGGTTTGGATGGATGGATGGTCATCGCGCTGATAGTGCGCGTGTGTGGTTTGAGTTGGGTCAGGACGGGGTCGGGGTCATCGTCTTCCTCGTCGTCGTCTTCTTGTTTGACACCTGACGTGGGCTTTTCCTGGGATGCATCTAGAACACCGAGGTGGCCCATCTTATCACCGGCAAAGACCAGTGGTTTCGCCTCTGAGGGGTGAAGGGTCATGGCGTAGATTCGCTCGGGGGTGATCTTGATTCCTATTAAACATGGGATGTTAGCAAGACGTTCGATGTGAAACAGCCGCAGTCAACGGGAATTCTCATACTAGTGGGCTCCCAGGCCTCCCACAGGTTCAAGCCACTCATCTCCTCTCTCAATGCCTTCAAGTCCTTATCCGTTGTCTTCTTGATATCATCCTCGTCAAAGGTCCGCTGATACGGCATGGCCACACCCTTCGTCACCACGTCGACCCCGATCAAACCATCGCCGCTCAACTTTTGTCCGGACACCAGCATTTCATTGAACGAGAAAGAGTCCGACTTGCGCAGTCGCTTCGCCCTCTCCGCCTCTTGGGTCGCCTCATGATGCTCTTCCGCCTTGCGCTTCGCAACCTCACTCTCCGCGGCGATGCCTCTAATCCGCGAGGACATCCGCCGAGGCAGCACCGGCTCTGCCTCCTGTTTGACCTTCTTGGGCGGCGCCTTCTTCTTCAACTTGGCTTGGTCTCCGCCGGACGAGCCCTTGGACATCTTCGGCGCAAAGACGCCGGCGGATTTCGCCTCTAGCGAGAGCTTCTTGAGCAGCGCATCGCGTTCGGCGATGTTCGCCAGACGCTGCTTTTCGAAGTCGGAAATTTCCTCTTTGACCATGGCGATGCAATGTTCAGCGTTGAATAAATAATATTGATAAAACTAGGCCACTTCGCCAACGATGACAGACACGAACGGATCAAAGGTTACACAATAATGAAATAATGAATGCGACGGCAAGTCGACGGGAAAGAGCGGCGCGTCGGCCACCGCGTGGTCACGTGGGGCGCGTTAATGGGAAATCCGATCGTCTCCAAATCGGCAAGAAAATCCATCCTGCACGGCTCGCCGAGCCTGAACATTTTCTCAACGCAACATTCTCCCCCACGTTCCAAACTTGTCAAAGCCCACGCATGTCTCGTCACTGGTTGGCGCTCTCGGCGCGCAACTCGCCCGCTCCGTTTTTATATCAAACTCCGACCCTCTCGACGTCGCTACTCAATCGTCGAGCTCCGTCGCCGTTCCGATCTTCTTATTCTTCTAAGTCTCAATCCGACGAGCCGGCCCCGGTCCCGACCACGGATGGCGAGAACAATGCACAGCAGGATTCGGATGTCAGGCTGGAGAAGCCGCGAAAAACGTACCTACAACGACGCGCTGTCTCGGCAGCCCGGCATCCTCCCGTTCTCTCCGAACCATCGGAGACACCGAGCATGACCCCCAGGTCATTCAAGAAGGGGGGCATGACCCGCAGCGAGAAGCGGGTGTTCAACGACTTGCTTAAACAGATTGGAGGGGACCAGAAAGCGCCGGAGAAAGCGTCGATGGATGACCCAAAGAAGAACCTCGAAGACCGGCGGAGGGTGGTTCAGCTGAATCGCAACAACGAAGAGGACGAGATCTCATGGATCTTCAACTCCGTGCTGAAGAGCGTCCAGAACCGGAACCAGAATCAGGAACCAGAATCCCAGAGTGACGCCGTCACGCAGATTCCCGAGGAACCTGATGCGGACACCGTCGAGCATGATTCGATCGAGCGGGGAATTGATGTAGAGTACAGCAACGCAGATATCTCGGAGGAGCTCCAAAGCGAGAGCATTCCGATGCACAATGCGATCTCTCTGATCGTCGAACGAGAGGCCGCGAGGACCCGGACCGCCCTGCAGGCTGCCGTCGACGCAGGCGAAGGCGATCAAGCCGTTTGGGACGTCTGCAAGGAACGCATCTTCTCCATGCTTCACCATCTCGAAACCATTCACAACGCCACGGCCGACGATGCTGCCCCCGTCTCTGCACCTCTTTCTTCCGACCCAAGCGCCGCCTCCGAGTCGACCTCGACCTCGACCCTCACCCAACTCCTCGACCTCCCACCCGAAATCCCCGCCGAACCGGTGGTCAACGAGCTCTACCCAAAGATGCTCCTCTCCGTGTTCCAGCTCCTGAACCTCCACTTCCCGAAGTCGCCGCTGATCGGGAAATTCCACACGACCGTCAAATCGCACGGACGCGCATCCATCTTGCTCGGTGCCTCGACGGGCCTGTACAACGAGATGATCTACTTCTACTGGCGCGGCTGCCAGGATCTGCCCAGTGTGCTCTCCCTTCTGCAGGAGATGGAGGTGACGGGCGTGGAACCGGACCGGCGTACGTGCGCCCTACTGAGATCGATTTCTACCCAGCGTCAAGCGGACCTCTTGGCGCATGCGAAAAAGCAGAGGGTGCGGGACCCACGGGGCCCACGCTCTCCGCGCGAGCCGTGGTGGGATCTTGCGCCGAACCGCAAGGCCGTGAGGGATTTGATCGGGGATAATGGGTGGATAAGCAAGTTGGAGAAGCGAGCGGAGGAGAGGGAAAAGAGGGCGAAGATTGATACGAAGTGGACGAAACTCATGAGGAGGTTGCAAAGTTGAACAGAATAGTCTAGACTTGTCTCGGGCTTCTTGTACATACTAATTATCGCACATACAAATTAGGTGTCGATATAGATATAAAAGAAAGGGAGAGGGATGTAAGATAACAATCAATGTAATTATACTACTACTATACATATGCATAAAACTTGAATAACCTACCAGTAAGCGTACACTCTCACCCAACGAACGACCCAACTTACCCCAGAGTTCACAATCAAACCCTAGGTATGTACATACCTAGGTGGATGTAGACAGTAGAACTCAACCTTATACCTAAATCAAATCTTCAACCCCCAACTCCTCCCCACCCCGACAGCCGTAGAACCCATGAATCCCAAACACTGCTTCACGCCTGACAATTTCTCCCCGAGAGCCTTAACATCTTCCACGCGCCGGTCCACAAATGCCTCGGTCTCGGCGAGCCCCGAGCCCGGCGCCTCGCGGGTCATGACGACTTCGGCGGACGCGAAGATGGCGGACACGGACAGCCGCTTGGTGTACCATGTCGTGTCGACGGAGTCGTCGCCGGCGAGATTCAGGATGTCGTCCGAGAGTGCGTGGAGTTCGGAGAGTGAGAGGGGGACGTTGCTGGGGAAGGACATGAGGGCTAGGGCCTGTTTTTTTCATTCCTAGTTAGTATATGCTTGATTGTTTGGTTGTGGGTATGAATTTCCACGAGGGTGTAGTATTTCATCAACGACGGAAACCGAGAGAGAAGGGAAGAGGGAAAGTTGAGGGATAAGGGGAAAACGCACATCCTGCCATTGATGCTTCACATCAACATTCATCCGCAACCGTTCCATCAACAAGACCTTGATTTTCTGCTCCACGGAAACCCCGGCATATTGATCTAACAGGCCGTCATGGACGCTGGCGCGCAACAAGCCCCGTCGACTCGCCAGCCAGAACAAGATCAAGTCGAACTCGGCGCGGGGGAACAGCTGCACGGACACGTCGAGGAAGCCGGCGTCGCGAGCGCCCAGGGTCAATGCGTCGCGGGTGAAGCCATGCTGCGGGATGTGGCGGAGGGCGGCGGAGAGGATGGTGGTTTGCGAGTTGGTGTATTCGTGGACCGGGGGGTCGGGGTGGTGTTGTGAGTGATATGGGCGGATTGACGAGGAGGAAGGGCAAGAGGGGGAGGGGACGAGGCGGGTTTGTTGGCGGGGAGAGTTGGTTTGGAGGGTCTTGGACTGGCGGAGGAGATGGAGATGGCGACGGGATTGAGAGGCGCCGAGGGAGGTGGAAGCGGGGGCGGAGGTGGGGAGAGAGAGAAGGCAGCGTCGCGAGGGAGCCAGGAAGGAGGGCGACCGAGCGAGGAGCACGGGATGGGCCATTGTGGGGGTGGATGTGGTGGTAGTGGTGGTGGTAGTAGTAGTAGTAGTAGTAGTAGGAAAATGAGGATATTCGCGGCGTCGGAAAAGAAAAAAGGAACAAGTTTGGCGGGTGGGCTTAAGCGGTGGCCTGAGCGGAGCCAAGCGTGGGATTCCTGAATGGCAGGCTGGCAGCGGTGGATCAGAAGAACATACTCGGAGTAAGTAAATAGTAAACACGAAGTAGAAAGTAAAGAACTAGAACTAAAGCAAATCAATTGAATTGAATTAATGGAGGATGTCTCAGGAAACCCTTCATCCAGCGAGGAAATGGACTGGAACTTTGAGGAATCGGAACTGACGTATCCCAAGAACATCTTATCTGTCCAGAAGGCATCACGATGATCCAATTCGAGAGGATTTCGATTTTCCTGGGATTTTAGCCTCCCTTCTCCGCTCAATTGATCGATTCATTCAATTTCCCCCGCGTCCCTTCCCTTCTCCCTCTCCTCTCCTCTTCTTTTTCTTTCTTTCCTTCCTTCTTTCTCTTCCTTTTTTCTTCCGCAATTCCAATCCAACCCCAACCCCAACCATCCCCAATCCTCATCCCTGCCCGTCGCGTCGTGCCATCTCCCGTCCTCCATCTTTACCCATACTTCTTCTCTCTTCCTATCAATCCCTCGGTTGATCCGCCATCGAGCATCCACTGTCCCGTCGCGCCAAATCCACGGAGATTTACAGTATCTGTCGGAGGAATCTTGGGACTAGTGACCGTCATCATGGGTGAGTGTCTATTTGTTTTTGTTTATCTCCCGTTGAGCTGGAGCTGGAGCTGGAGCTTGAATCCCCATCAGCCATCAGTATCACAGCGTGTCTCTCCCCATCCATCACTCTGCTACTCTCCGACGCAAAGCATACGGAGTACACATTCTTCCCAAGTCCATCTCACCCGCGAGGTCCTTCGGATCGTCTGATCTGATTGGACTGGACTCAATGAATCCCCCCATCCCCCCCATTTCATTCCACCGAACCTGGAACTCTCCAGTCCGTTGAGCTACTGTAAGGAACCGAGACGGGCTGAAATCCCAGCTGTCTGAATCGCATCCTGCATCCCGGAGTGCCACGGGAACGCCAATCACACCTTCGCATGCAGTCTTTTGTGTCTGACAAGAGGCCAACCTGAGAGATTCTCTCCCTCCCCCTCCTTTATCTCTTTTTCCCCTTCCCTTCCCTTCCCTCCTCCTTCCCCTCCCCCCTTCTTCTTCTTCCTTTTTTCTCTTCCTCCTCCCTCCATCTTTCCTTTCCTCTCTTCTTCCTTTCTGATTTCCCCTCCTCGTGCGGACCTTTCCCCAACCTGTCGGTTTTGTGGCTTACCTTTGAGGTGTGATCTCCAGCTGACGTTTATCGACCCTACCAAGTAAGTGGATTTATGTTTGCATTTATGTGACTCTATTCGATCTTGTGTTTCGGTTTGGATGCTGGGAACGTGATGCTTGTGGTCGGGCCTGGTGGCTTTTTCCTCCCGGTGCACCACCTTTATTGTTCCCTCCTCCCTCTTGTTTTCTACTTCTACTTCGTACACCTTGTTTTTTCGTCTCGTCTTCGTCCGCTCCTCTCCTTCCACCTTTTCTCTCCCGTTTAAGTTTTTTCGTTTCGCTGAGAAATCCAACTTTCTTGGGTGCGATGAAAAGAGATGGTGAGATTGATGGCTGCACGACTGCAACAGCTGGGTTTAGTTACCACGCGTAGTTGGAGTTGGGGGTCTGGGCGAGCAGTAGCTCTCTCGTCCTCCCGTCCCCACTCGACCATATTGACTGAGAGGGCGCTGTCCGGTTCTATTCATGTCCCTGTCCGTTGCCTTTTTTTTGATTTTGATTTTTTTTTTTTTTTCTCTCTCTCTCTTTTTCTTCTTCTCTGTACCAGAGTGGCTATCGCTGTTTCTCCTACTCAAAATCCCGTCGGATTTCGCGTGGGATGATCCCCCGGAGCACCGCGGGTCCCCAAACGGCCAAGCCCAAAGGTCCCCGGCGCGCTGCTTTGTCACCGGCAGCTCAGCCCGTGTCACCTGACCCGGGTCGTTGTTCGGTTCCTCCAATTCGATTCATCCATTCATTCCCAGATTCCCAGCAGTAACCTTGCGATTCCTGTTCTGTCTTGCCGCCCCTTTCCTCCCTCCCTTCCCTTCTTTCTTTTCTTCTTCTTTTTTTTTTCTTTTATTCTGCCTGGCTCTTCCCCACGCCAGGCTTCCTCATTCGTCGATGCCGGCCTCCTTCTCTGATACTGACCACGCGCAGCGCGAAAGGTCTCGTTCTCCCCGTCGTCGTTCGCGCAGCCCTCGACGCTCTAGCCGTCGTTCGTATTCGCCGCGCAGCCGTTCTCGCAGCCGTGACGACTATCGCCGCAGTGACCGTCGCTCTCGCTCGCCTATGAGTACTGCTCCTGGCCCCTCCGGAGGACAATCAGGTTTTGGTTACGGCGGCCGCAGCAGCTACCCGCCGCCCCCCAGATCGTTCGAAGATCGCGCTTCCGCCAAAGAACATATGATGCAATCAGTGCGCGAATCGTCCCAGCAAGACCGTCGCGTCTATGTGGGCAACCTATCCTACGATGTCAAATGGCATCATCTAAAAGACTTTATGAGACAGGGTGAGCAGGGTCATATCGTGTCGGGCGTGTGATTTGTTTATTTTTTTTTTCATTGTTGATTCTATCGCCTGTTGCATCTTGCTGGATTTGGAATTCGTGGCTGACCAGGAGGGGAAAACGATCTTTCCGCGTGATTTACAGCTGGAGAAGTTATCTTTGCCGACGTCTTACTGCTTCCGAATGGAATGTCGAAGGTGGGCGCCAATGCGTAGTTTGCGGCTGGTTTTCTTTTCGTTCCGTTTCTGTTTTACCTGTGCCTCTTGTGTTTCCTGGCTTCCCCCTTCTCCCCCCTTTGGCTTTGATTTGATGGACTGTTGGGTTGACGGGCTGGGCCTGGCTGTCCGGGATATTGTAGGGATGCGGGTAAGTGTTGGTCCTTGTCTTGTCGCGTGCGCAATCCCGCCCTGACTAACTCGTTTTCCCTACAGGATTGTGGAATACGCGAACAGGGAGCAAGCGCAAAACGCCGTCAACACGCTTAGCAACCAGAATTTGATGGGTCGACTTGTCTACGTCCGCGAGGTATTTACATCTCTCCCTCGATCGCGTCTGGTCGTTTGTCGAGTGGGAAGAGGTGCTGATTGATACTGTTCTACTCTAGGACCGTGAACCAGAGCCTCGTTTCACCGGCCCACCTTCTCGTGGTGACTTTGGCGGCGGTGGCCGCGGTGGTTTCGGTGGTGGTGGTTTCGGCGGTCCCGGTGGTGGTGCCGGTGGCGGCGGCCGTCAGCTCTACGTGGCTAATGTTTGTTGCCCCCTCCCCCGACCTTACGGGCGTAACTGGATAGGATACTTGATATGATGACAGGTTATTGACCATCTCGGCCTTGTTTAGCTCCCTTTCAACGTTGGCTGGCAAGACTTGAAGGATCTTTTCCGCCAAGCAGGTAAGGCCCTTCTCCCACAGCGAATAACGTCTTCAATTGCCCCTATGCTTTGTGGCATCGGGCATCCGCGTTAACCCCGAGTCCTTTCGTCTTTTAGCTCAGCAAGGCGCCGTCATCCGTGCCGATGTCCACACCGATCCTTCTGGCCGTCCCAAGGGCTCCGGTATCGTCGCCTTTGAGTCCCCCGAGGATGCTCGCAATGCCATCCAACACTTCAACGGCTACGACTGGCAGGGTCGAGCCCTGGAGGTGCGCGAAGACCGCTTTGCTGGGGCCGGTCCCGGCTTCGGCGGCCGCGGTGGTTTTGGCGGCGGCTTCGGTGGTCGTGGTGGTTTTGGCGGCGGCCGCGGTGGCTTTGCCGGCCGTGGCGGCTTCGGTGGTGGCTTCGGTGGTCGTGGTGGTTTCGGCGGCGGCGGCTTCCCTGGTGGTCCCGGGGGCTTCGAGGGCGTGGCTTCCGTGCCGCCCAACACCTTCACGGACTTTGCCACCTCGGGTGGTGACAAGAGTGCTATCATCTACGTCCGTAACGTGAGTAGTCCCTGTGGAATGGGAAGAGGATGGGTGATATCAACTAACGTGTGACCTGTCATAGTTGCCCTGGTCGACTTGCAACGAAGATCTTGTGGACTTGTTCTCGACCATCGGCAAGGTTGACCGCGCTGAGATCCAGTACGAGCCCAACGGCCGCTCGCGTGGTACGGGTGTGGTTCAGTTCGACAGTGCTGATACCGCAGAAACCGCGATCGGTACGTTCGATCTTTTTTTTTTTTTTTTTACTTTTTCTGTTTTGAGCGAGTTCCGACCTGGATGCTAACGGACATCACACTAGCCAAATTCACCGGTTACCAGTACGGTGGCCGTCCTCTCGGCATCACCTTCGTCAAGTACATGAATGTCGACCCCGGCCATGGCGATGTTATGGACGGCGGTGACCCGACCGGAGGAATCACGCAGGATCAGATGATGTAATTGTATCCATATTATGTTGTCTTTCCCTTTTGTTTCTTTTTTTTTTTTTTTTTTTCTCTCCCTGCAGGTAGGCTCATGAGGAAGAAAAAGTTTTGTGATGTCAGTTCTAAAACCAACGACCTGTTCTTGGGTGGATTCGAATATGCCATGTGATCTGATTCCCTAGTGTGCCTTCTTTATCTTGCGTGTTGATTCCTTTCGGCGGTCTGATTTCTAGTTTTGTACGGGACCAGTTGAATCTCGAATGTATTGTCATTTTGTTCCTTGGTTGTGAACCGTTGTCTATCTATCCAACTGGTCGATTTGCAGAACTTCCATTCCACCATATATATACATATAGACCTATTGTAGCGTAATATATTATGATGTCCTCAATGTTGACGTTCTGCAGGGACAGGTTGCACCGCAGTGGCCATGTAGATGAAATGAATGAACGGATGCCTTGATCAATACTAAATTGATCGGTTTATCGGTTGATGTAGACTCGAGGTCTTCCTCAGTGTTGCCTATCTAAAAGGTGCCAATTCAGAGCTTGCCTCAGGAATCAAAAAGCCAGCACTCAAATGATGATATATATCTTCTCAAGCAGAAGTAGGTGCAAACTCCGAATGTACACGGACAAACTGAGGACGCCTAGTTTAGAAAATCAAACCCAATGAATCACATCAAGCCATTGAACTCAAGAAGTAAAGAAGAAAAAGTGATAGATAGATGGATAGATCAATAATGTACAGACGAATCGAAATGTAACGAAATCAAGCTAGCTCGACAAAAGAGAGGGAAAAAGAAAAAGAAAAAAGCAAATCATAAAACGAAACCCAAGCCAGAGACGCCTTCCATATACCAACCGATCCATATCCCCCATCCTGTAGGTCCCGATTGACCTGACCTAACTAACCTAGCCAACCACCCAATGAAGCAACCAGACCAGCCCTATCCTGTTACCGGTAGGGCATTTGAGAACGCCAGTTTGTTGCAGTCGTAAGCACAGATCCAAGGAAATGAACAAAGGAAACGAACAAAGGAAATAACCCCTCCCCCAAAAAAATCCAGCACGGACTCCTTCACGGGTATCCAAGCCGAACAGCAATGAAGCAAAATAATGTACATATAAATATGAAGATCAAGAGGAAAATATAATAAGAACCATGACCATGAAGCTCGGAACAAAGGAAATGGAAACAAAGGAAAAAATATTGGAGGAGAGGGGGAAAGGGAAGGTTTGGTGTGATGTGATGATATGTCAGATTGTGACTGCTCTGATTCTTGTTTTCCCTTGTGTCACTCACTCACATCCCTTTCCTTTCCTTTCCTCTTCTCCGTTTTTGTTTTCGGTTTTGTTTTTCTCTCTTTCTTTGGTATATATATTTTTTTCTGTGATCAGTTTAGGCAGAAGAGACATTGGCCGGAGGGTAATGCCCCGGGATTCTCAGTTCGAGAGTTGATACGCTGTTCTTGCTTTGAGCCGAGGGCCGTTTGGTGCTCTCAGTAGTGATGCCGTTGGGGGTGATTCCCCCAGACGACATCACGGGAACGCTCTTCGCCGACGTGACTTCGGCGGCAGGACCGAGGGTTTTCCCCTGCGCGTCGCCGGCAGGCTTCTCAGATCCTGAGATGGATGGCTCCGGTCCCTCGTCAATCGACGTGGGAACAGTGTTGTGGGTGTGATCGGTCACATTTGTGGAGTCCCGGGAGCTCCCCGAGCCCATTCCGGCAACGAACAAGGTATGCGATTGGGAAGAGTTATCTCCTCCATAGAACCGAGAGCCGCCTTGACTTTCAGATGCAGAGTAGATTTGTTGGGCCTCCTGCTGCTTCTGACGAGCGCTGGGATCGGTGGGGCTCATCCAAGCACCATAATAGCTGTCGTGCCGTTCGAACGGGATGCCTCGAGATGGGCCGGCTGCCGGCACGGATCGAGGTTGGTTCTCATCCAAGGCTCGATTCGACATGGACTGGGTATCGGGGTCGAAGTGATCGGGTAAAGATCCGGCGGCGGCTAGCAGGTCCCTCTCACCGGAGCTCTCTCCACTTGAAGGCGACAGTGGGGCCTGCAAATGGCGGTCTATCTGCACATCACTGGGGAACCGGCCACCCGGCTCACGAGGCTGGGACGCAGGCCGCTCCTGATTTAAAACCGCTGATTCCGGAGAGTAAGGCGTTCGGTCGGCTTCGTCTTCATCCATAACTCCGTCGATGCTGGTACGATAGCTGTTGCCACTGACCGTTCGCACATGTCTCCGGACAAAAGCGTTGCGAGCTTCGCCTGTCTTGGAGATCAGACTTTCGATGTCTTCGTACCACGCCATCATGGTCTCGTGAGACTCTGCACGGAAGACCCATGAGTGGCCTCGATGCATGGTACCCGTCTGTCGGCCCTTCAACATGAATTTGTGCGACGTCGAATCCGGTTGAGAATGCGTGCCGAGCTTTTGTTCCGGGAGGTACAGCGACATGACCGGCGTTTGCCAGGCCACTCGATCGGCAGATTTGAATTCGTGAAGATGCGTCGGAGACAACACATACCTGCAGTATCGGGTTAGAAAGCCTGTTATTTTCCCCGACGACGCGACTGAAAAGAGGAACAAGAAACAAGTGCTGAATACACTTACCAGCCAGGCGTATAGCTCTTCAGGTACTTGCTTTTACGCTCGAGCATGCCCGACCGAACTTCTGCTGCAGCGGGATGATCCTTGCCCGGGTAAGAAATGTTCTCCACGTCTCGAAGAGGAACTCGAGGATCGACAAGCTCATCCGTCGTGGCAATGAACGAATTCCATTCGTGGTCGTGGGGCATGGAAATCGGTCCAGCCCGCAATTTGTTGACGGTGTCGTACGTCTCGTCCGCCTCCCGTTTGAGAATGCTGGCATATGCGTTGTAGGCCTTCTGGATCTCGCTAACCACGATGGATTCTAGCTCGCGACCAGAATTTTCCAAGTTCAAGAACGCCTGCATGACACAATTTGGATTAGCGGTCAGATCCCTCCAAAAGGGTACACCGAGAATGGAGGGGTTCATACCCTGTGCAGGTAGTTCTCTTCCTCGATCTGCTTCTCGATCTGTTTGTCAACACCCAGTCGGACGATGAAAGGGTCGCCTTTGCCCGAGGTAGCGGACGGGTCGGTGTCGACCAGTCCGAGCGATTCGTGCAGCTGCCGCACAGACTTGCGTGTGGCGTCAACCTCCTTGTCCACGGAGTTCCGGAAATCACCCGACAGACTCCTGATTTCCTTGGTTTTCTTCTGCAGGTCGTTCCGGAGACCCATCAGCTGACTGACAACCTCGTTCTCCACCTCGGCGGCCTTCGTTGCTTCCAAATAGCCTTGTCGGTGAAAGTCTCGCAGGATCTCGGTCGCATCTCCCAGACCTCCCGATTTGAGGAACGTGGGAGGGAGGGATGTATTGTTCACGACATTCGATGCCGACATGAACAGCTTCGCTCGGGCTTCGTAGGATTTCTGGATTTCCTTAAAGAAGATGATCAGGTCTTTGAGAGTTTTGCGCCACGCTGCGACTCGATTAGCAACTTTTTGCGATGGGACCGGCGCACACAACGAATGCTCAAAACTTACCCTGAAAGCGATTCGCCAGAACTTCAGTTGGCGTTCCGTCCGTGGGGATAGGAATATAGAAGGCGCTGTTTTGATCATCTGCGCCTTCGACGCCGTACTTCTCCTTATCGCCGAGGACTAGACTGCGCACGCTGCCAGCGCGCAAGCTGCGCTTACTTCCGCTGCGGCGCATGCTACCTCGTTTGCTGAGCGACGACTTCTTCTTCAGCGTGCCGGTGGCGGATCGCGTCGGGGTTGCGGAGCGACTGGACAATTGCGAGACGGAACGTTGCATACCGGCAGACGAGGGACCCCCCAGAACGACGGAGCCACATTGTGTGGCTGCATCGAAATCCTCGTGAAAGCGACCGGCACGAGGAAGAGCGGACGGTTCCACGACAGCGCCGTGGGCGAGGTTGTAAGCGGAGGAGCTGGCGGCGAACGAGTTGGGCCGGGAGCCTGATCGCGTGCCGTAACCCCGACTGGAAACGACGGAATCGGGGACTTGCGAGGGGGCGCCGTATACGTCCTGTACGGGCGTTTGCGACCGTAGTAGGGTGGCCATTGTTGTATAGAAGGGAGGAGGGGGAGGAAGAGGAGAGGGGAAACGGCGCAGGGAGGCAAAGTATTGAAAGAGGAGGGGAAGGTTTGAGGCAACAGAGAATAATCGGGCGGTGCAGACCCAGACCCGTGATGGAAGATCAAATCAGAAGCCGAGGAAATGGGAGAGTCGGGCTGCGATAAGGCTATATACGCCGGGTGATAATAATAGTAGGCCGAACTAAACCTGCAGATCCGCGAGAGGGGAGGCGAGGCGAGAAGAGGTCCGGATAGGAGGGAACAAGAAAGGGAGGAAGAAGAGGAAGAGGAAGAGAAGAGGACGAGAGAGATAGGGGAAGGGAGGAATGACGGACGATGAATTCAGGACACAAAATAAAATGAAATGAACTGAAATATGATAAAATAAAAATAAAACAAAAAAGGATAATAATTTTAAAAAAAGAGGGAAAAAAAAAGGAGAGGGCAAAAAAAACCAAGGATGGAGGATAAATGCAAGATGAACGCGAAATCGCTTCCTTCCCCGACGGCGTTACCCAGCGAACGGGGATGGTGGCAGGCAATGAGGTCTGGATCGAACGGTTATGCGGGGGCAATCCGTCACTTCCTTCTCTCTGTCCTTCTCCCTACCTTCGCGAGGCAAGAGAAAAGGAACTGGACATGGAATGACCGGCTGTCGAACAGGCCGATCGTTGATACTAGCCAGGTCCCACCGGGTCTAGGAGGGCACTATCGAGGATTTAGGGGGACAGTGTAATTAGAAGATGATACGGAGTCGTAGTAGCGGTTAATTTGGGAGGAACGCAATTAATCTCAATCAGCCCGTCAATCGATCTGGGACCGAGAGGGAAATCGAAGCTCTCTCCGCACAGTTGCAGCTGGAATGCTCAGGGATCCTTTGCGGAATGCGACCTTGAAGTAGAGAAGGAACGAAGTCACAAAGTCACGAAGCCCCGAAGTATAAAGGAGAGGGGCATCTCGCCGCTTCCGGATGACGTCTACGCCGCTTAAGCTCCAAGGAAAATGCGACGTTGTGACTTCCTTTTTCCTTGGTCTTTCGTATGGCACGGAATGACCGGAGCTGAGGGAGGCCGGGGACTGACTTCACCAGAGCATTTCCAATTCTTTGGATAACTCACTAGGATCAATGATGATAGAGTTGATGTAACTAGAGGGAATGGTGCTTCATGATTCAAGGTGATGTAGATGGCATCGTGGGAACTCCTTTGGCCCGGCTGACAAAGTATAGACTATGCTACTTAATTACCACACACCACTCAGTAGTTATCTCATGTTCAATATTCAATGTTCAACAACGCAGCATCATAATGACCATTGGCAAAGTACATACTACATACTGTGAATGCCGTTGCCTAGGAGAGACACAGAGTCGGGTACTTTTGCAGTCCACGAACCACTTACTCAATTCCTTAGTCAATGACTCCCCTTTAACGTAACCACCAACAACGTGGCTGGAGAATGGAAAAAGCAAAGAAAATCAAATCAAATCAAATCGGAGCTGTGGCTGTGGCTGCAACATCCAATCACTCCTCTGCATGAACCTCGGTGGAGCAGAGCGCAATCAAATGAGGCCATCATCTACTCCTACGGAGTAACTACTCATTGTTCTTCATGCCTTCGACCCCTTTTTCCCTGACTCCATCGGTCCATCCACTTGGGTGGCAAACCACCCTCTGCGATCCATTCTCCCGCCCTTCCGTGGGAGAAATGGAGAATTTCTTCTGAGTCTCCTCTGGAAAAAAGGAGAAGGTTCCGACGGGCGATCCCGCGGTCCTTGCACTGCGACTGCCTCCTTTCGGGATGGGCGGAGGCAGCAACTTTACCAAGACTCCAAGAGAGCATTCGACGTCATGCACGGTTCATCATTCTCGTCGATCGATCGAGGACGGAGTAACTCCTCGAGACGACCACCATTCAGTACTATTCCCATCCGTCATATCTACGGTGCATACAACTTCCTCGGTAGTCCGTACTAACGCGCAGTTGCTCATACCCAAGTACACAAGCACCCGTCTTCCGTAGACTAGTTACTAGTTAGATTAAGAGTATCTATTCCGTACTATCTCGCTAGAAGGCTAGAAATAGAATATAGTAGGGGGTACGTAGTCCATCGATACCCGATCTCCACGACCTTCTGGAAAGAGCCAAAGAATCCCCCAAGTCCTACTGAGTACTTCCCCGTTCGACAAGCCACTACCCTACGGAGTACTTACCCTAGCCTCCAATTTCCTCCTCCAACCCCGTACAGTGTAGTCAGAGGAAGAAAGGGTGATGAGTTATCTCATCGCGCTGCAGTCCCCTGCGTGGATTCTCAATTCTCACACACCCCTTGAATTGCGCCAAACATCGAGGATTGACAGGGCATGATCTGCATTTCCGCAGGCACAGGTCGAATGATTTCCCATGGCCCTGTCACCCGGGACATGGCTGGCGGATATGCCCTTGCATCGATCTCCTATTCCGCGCATCCTGAATATCGTCCGTTCATCTTCTGTATCGACTCTGTACTTCTGTAGGTAGTAAGGTAGATACCTCAGGCAGTCTAAGTGTAGGGCACGGGATAGGCCCGTGATTGGATAAGCACGCTCCGTGATTGGCCCCTGCTTCCCCACCTCCCGGCACTGCTGATGCCCGCCATCCCAGGCATTCATGGGCCTGTCAACTAGGACTATGTCTTGTTCTTATTATGATTGAAGATGAGTTCCGTACTTGAGGCGGGATCGATCTCCCCTCCCGTCGACTCGAATGTCATAGCAATTGGGGATGCCGATCGCAGGCGCCTCGTAATCCATCTTCCTGCTCTGGTGAGGACTTGGTAGGTCCATCCACTGGCATGGACTATCCGTCGCAGACAAGCTGGTATCGACGTTCATTTACACTAGAATCTAGGTGTAACAGCATTGCCTGTCTTGCCCTTAGATCGAATGGACTTGAGATACAGGCAGGGAACAGGCGCGTCAACCGAACCCCCCGAAGACCCGCACGGGTGAGACCAACTGTATCAACGGAAAAAGAAAACTTTCATTGTAGAATGTGCCAAATGTGCTAGCTAAAGGTGGTCGACACGAAGCGATAATTTTACACAAGGAGACTGGGAATCGACAGGCGCGGGGGTGACAAGAAATATCGAACCAATGTTTCTTTATGATGCGGGGATAGGGGATGTGGGAACTTCGAAGCCGTAGTTCTCCTTGAGTCTCTCTCGTCGTCTGTCGGCGTACCCGGGAGCATAGATGCCTGTGAATGTCGGGTTAGTTACGGGTCAGAACGTCCACATTCGCACCCCCAAATTGATGGAACCTACCTCGTCCCTCGCCCAGCTCGTTGACGGTCTGCTCTCCCGAGGTGCGGAACTGCTTTCGCAGCTGTGTGCGACGCTCAAACTCATCGATAGTATGGTCCTTCTGGTATCCCCACAGCGTTCCACCGGTGTATTCGAAGGCGCCCATGCCGGTTGCCAGAGCGGCACCGTAGCCCAGGAGGGCAGGGAAAGTCCGTGCTGTGCAAGTGAAAGATGATAAGTCAGATCAATGATGCCCAGCTCCAAGAATGAGGTCGGAAGATACTAACCGCGCAGACCCAGAAGGGCACCGGAGAAGAAACCGCCCAGAGCGACGTTCCAGTGGTCATCCTTCTCCCGCAGGTTGGCCGAGGCGTCCTTGACGAACTCGTAGGTACCGCCCATGGCCGCTTGATTGGCAGTGGTCAGCACACACAAGCAACACATCAATCAACGCAGGGTTCCAATTGCATTGTCTCCATACCGAAAAGACCGATGGTGCTGCCGCTTCTCACAAACACACCCCAGGGTCCGACGTTCTTCTTGGTCAGGGTGTTCTGCACGGCGGAGGCGCAAAGACCGACTCCACCGGTCAGCATGGTCGTCTTCAATGACGCCATGATTGTGTTCTTGGGATGATAGTGCTCTTCATGAGGGACAGCCATGGTGGCGGATTGAAGGGGGAGGAGTAGCAAATTGCCTGCTGCTTGCGGTGGAGGGAGTCGTTTTGCGCGGTGACGGCGATGATGGGATTTTGGAAGTCGCCCTTTATGCCGTCCGTCACCGCCTACCCGCCCATCTCATGGAGCTTCACGCAAGTGGGTGAAGGCAGTGAGGGACGATCACCGCCCAGACTCTTGTCCTTTTCATTCAGAAGGGCCTCTACGCCGTCTCTGCTTCATCTTTGTGGTCATTCCTTCAGCATCGGTTCCTGAAAGCTGCACCGGGCAGAGTACCGATTCCTCAGCTTGCCGCCCGCCTGGGGCTCCCCGCTGTCTGAAGTGACCAGTATCCTTCTCTAGTCACATTCAACGAATTCGGGAGCCTTCAGGCGTCCCTGACTACCATATCACCTCTGAAGAAGCCTTATCCTACTAAACTCGGCTGTATGGGAAAAACTTCGCTCTGCGTTTCTGATTCTCGTCGCCCGATCCTCGGTACCTGTGAGCTCAAGAGAGCCTACTAATGTCGTCCTTCCAGAGGTCAGGTACGTATATACATTCTGCCCTTTATTTCTTGATCAGAAGTGTCGCGACAATCTAGCTTAGTACATCTGAGACTGACATGAATGATTTGACTTCTCAGGCAAGACTGCCCCGCGTCTTGTTCAAGACATCCACGATTATGATTTCATTCATCCTCCGAGCACAGGACGGAACCTTCTCCGCGATATCCCACCTGTCTACCCCGAGCACTGCGACGGTGAAGTAGAATACATTTCGGCTTCAGCATGCCGCCATCAATACGTGACTAAACCTGCCCAAAGCTTTCTACAAGCGGGCGCTACAAGCCCCCCGAAAGTCTCGGCCGTGTGCTTGAAATGTCGATGTCACTTACAGGTCATCGTGAATCTCACCTCCGCCCTCGGCCATACCCACCAGGACCCAGATCATGTCCATCATCTTGTCTATAAGTCTGGAAGACAGGTGGGCGGGCCTTCGCCAGAAGAGATCACGCCCAAAGGCCAGACGGCAGAAACGTATCGCTACGAATGCTCCTACCTCACTTGCTCCATCGCTGTATCGGTGCGAATCGCTTCTCCGATTCTCAACGAGGACTGGACGCAGCTCTTGACAGATCCTGAAGTCTTACAGAAACGCGCGAGTGAAGCGATGGCAACGTACCCTGACCGGATGGAAGGAATGGCCGTGCCGGATCCCCTCACCGTCCTGCTGACCCTGCAAGCATATATGGCAAACGCTCTTAATGATGGCCAGCGCAGCAAGTCAATATCATCTGTCAATAAAAGATTCATGAACTGCTTCGGTATCGAAGGGCGGCCTTGCAAAGAATTGCTGGAGTTTTTGGAGTTTTCCGCCAAAGTATGTTGAATCTCTTATTGATTACTCCATGTGAGGTCCATATCTGACATCTTGACCAGAACGAAGGCTTTTGGGAGCCTCCTCGGCCTAGTCCCTGGGCAGAATTTCCCTACCACGATCAGCTGAAAATATTTCTTGATGACACGCTCCATGAACTCGCTGCACTTATAGAGCAGAGACCAGTAATCGAGAAGAAAGGGCACCAGTTAGAATTCAACCACAATCCCGCCATAAACGAACTCCTCTTAGCCCTTGGAGCTCTGGAGTGTAAGTGTCTGTCCATAATTTGTGTTAGTACACTCGGCTGACTGATTTCTTTAGATCCGAGGGCCTTCCGAACAGACGGGTTTCAAATGGCATCAGAACCGTTCGTGTTACCCGTGCTTGAGCCTTGTTCAGAAGTGAATGCTAATTGGATGATGTAGGGTTTATGAAGATCTGGGGACCGTTGAAGATATGTCAGCTGTCGCCATAATAGACGCCTTCAATCGACAAGTCTCGGTAGACCCGGCCAGAACTTCGATGTATCTTCACTGTCTCAAATCGATTGGAAACCTCCGGGGTGGGGAAGATAAGACTCTTATTGACCAGGCGGTTGAGCTGGCTTACGCAGAAGGGAAATACACAAACGAGGATGTCTATAATGCCTACAGGTACTTTGGACTGAGTTATGACGACACTCGTCTCACGGAGGATAGCATCATCGGGAAGTTCTATGCTTATTTGAGCTCCACGACCCAGGAGGACGAAACCCGTCGGCAACTCTGGATAATTGGTGACAGCAGGCGCAGCGACCGCATACAATCAGCAGCTGAAGACAGTAGGGCTCCCTGATCTGTTACCGTTGACACCGCCGATTAGCCTATGAAGTGGCTAACGATTGAATCTAGGAGTTGCGACTGTCGAACAAGCTCAAGTATTCCTGGGTGTCAACAATGATACGAGTGACGATTTCATTATGGCCATGTACACCGCCAAGGTACGTTTCTTGCCTCTCTGCACCTGATCCTAGAATCGTAGGTACTGACATGCGGTCTAGGTCAATGACAGCCCGTCGACTAAAGAACTCTCCCGGCGGGCTATTGAGCTCATAGGCGAGGCGCGGAAGTCGAATGCCCTCAAACACTTCCTGAGTACTGGTGAAATGACTAGCGGTGAAATGGACATTGGGGATGCCTATCGGCTACTTCAGATTCCCGATCGCACTGTAGATGAAGGGGCGATCATGGCGGCTTACACGATTTGTGTGGATGAGGCTCCTGCGCAAGTCGAGACCTACAACCAGGCATTGGCCATAATCGCAAAAGAGAAGAACAGCCCGTTGTTGAACAGTATGGTTTCTGGATCTGCTCCAAAACCGGTCCACAACATGTCGGAATGGCCAGTAGGGCTGGAAAACATCGGCAACACTTGCTATCTGAACAGCTTGCTACAGTTCTACTTTTCAGTGCGCCCATATCGCCAAATGGTACTGAATTTCGAGACATTCAAGATGACGATCAACGAGGAGAGTTTGAGCAAGAAGCAGGTGGGATCTCGCAAAGTCTCCCGAAAGGAGGTCGAGCGGTCTCAAAAATGTAGGTGGCAGGTTGGACTTTGAATGCCCAATCGATGGAAGGCTGACCATTCGACAATAACAGTCTTGAGAGAACTGCGGACTCTGTTTAGTGATATGATTCACTCTCCCACTTCTTTCGTCATCCCGGGCCAGGAGTTAGCACGCTTGACTTTGATCAGCCCCTCGAACGAAGCCGCCATACGGCGTCGATCGACGATATCTGCCATAAGACCTGTCGGCCTCGGTGAAATAAATGGCGCCCCGGTTTTGGGCCCTCTTGGACCACCCCAGCCAACTACGGAAGGCGAGATCCAGAATCCCGCAGCACTCGATGCGGAAAAGCCCCAGCGCACAACAACAAGCGATGTTGACAGCGACGCAACCCTTGTCTCCGATGGTAATAAGAACGCGACATCAGCTTCGAGTGATGATGCCACGATTGCTCCTAACGATGATCACACTATCGGACCCAGTGATGACAAGGAAAACGAGCTACCGCAACCCGCTGACTCCGTGATGACCGACGTGCAGGGTAAATCAACCCCTGAAGCACCTCAAGCCAGTGGCCCGGATAACAAACCCTCTGAGGAGCAAGCCGCGCCTTCTAATAAACCCCCACCCGTGCCCCCTCGACCTGCGCCACAAGGTGACTCGCAGAAACAGCAGATACTAGATGAGGTTGAGATCGGAGCGCAGCAGGATGTGACGGAGGTCATCAACAACGTGCTTTTCCAGAGCCAGTGTGCCATCGAGCCAAACTCCATAGCTCCGGACGGTGAGCAAATTGACCGAATTAAGGAGTGAGTTTCGGATCTCCCGAAGCGTTTTAGTTTGCAAGCTGACAAGTATATCTTTTCAACAGCCTCTTTTACGGACAAGCCAGATCTTACATCCTTTCCAATGAAGGCGTACGATCCAAGGAAGAACGATGGTGTGATATCAAAATCGATGTTGCAACTGGATCCCGCGACATCTATGCAGCCATTGACGGTGCTTTTGATATCCAAAAAGTCAACGTCGGTGACTCGGTGGCGGAGCAATATAGTGCCATAAGCAGACTGCCGCCGGTACTCCAGGTCCAGGTCCAGCGGGTTCAATTCGATCCTGTGAAGAAACGCTCGTTCAAATCCACGCACCACCTTGAACTCAAGGAAACCATCTATCTCGACCGTTATATGGATACTCAGCAGCCAGAAATCTTGGATCGCCGACGCCAGTGCTGGGAATGGAAGGATAATATAAGGAAGTTGGAGGCTCGACGGGATGAGTTACTCCGCGTTGAAGTAAGAACTCAACCCTGACTTGAATACAAGAGGCCAAACTGTCTAACGCTTATCGTAGGAAACCGATTCCTTAGATATGCCGACCTTGTTCAACAGCGCCAGGGAGGGCCTCGAAGACCTGAACACTTTGAAAGACGACTCTGAGTTTGCAGATGACGCCATCGATGTTAACCCGCAACTGTTCCCTGAACTTGAGCAGCTCTCCCAGCTAGCGAGGTCTCAACTAAGCAGTAAGTGTTTCTAATTCTCCACCCCCTTTCGTTCATTCTGTTTCCCAACCGGCTAATGTATTGTAGGCATCGACCAGGAGATTAAGGATACGCAGACGATGATATCCAGTCAGTTTGCCGACTCCAGGCGTCTGCCATATCGACTCTATGCGGTCTTCGTTCATCATGGGTCTGTAACATTCGGCCACTACTACATCTACATTCGCGACTTTGAACGAAACATCTGGCGCAAATACAATGACAACTACGTGACCGAGGTGAATGATCTGGACGAGATCTTTATGAACAATGACCGCCAGAATCCGCCTACGCCGTACTTTCTCGTGTATGTCAACGACGGCATGAAGGAGCGTTTAGTCGATCCCGTTTGTCGAGGGGTTGTTGAGAACCAGGCCGACAACCACGAACCTCAAGGGCCTGCAGACCCACCTACCGACATGGAAGGAGTCACCACTCAGGCAGCACCCAGCGAAGTGGAAATGAATCCACCGTCGTATGAGGAGATCTGGACTGACAAAGGTGCAACAGGTACGGGAGATCACCATCGAGCCGTCGCGGCGGGAGACGGCAAGGAAACTCCAACAGGGCCGTCGAAAGAAAACACTAACAACCAGAATGTGCAATGGTAGGCTCCGAGATCACATCGCCAGCCGGGGTCAATCCGAATCCATTGAAACGTAAGGGGTTAGATGACGTGTCATGGTGAGAGAGTTTCCATGGCATTTTCCCTATCACGACGTGTCTTTCTGGTCACGAGGATCCCACCTCCGGTTATCGTGGGTATGATGAGGACATGGATTCGTGGGAGGACGAACAGGGCCCTGAAAGGGCTATCTCATTTCCAATTCTTGTGATTATTTGAAGGAAGAGGGTTTGTAATGTTGTTTTACATGTGCATGGCAGCGGGCCATTGTCAGTTGTGAACATTTATTTTATCTGTAAATAGCGGACGATACCATCGTGATGAACGCAATGATGATAATGTACAGAGGGTACTGGAGAAGTAATCATTTAACTACTTGACTGTACACTGTACACTACCACTACATACGTACTTGATTTTCTAGCCGGGCCGACAGCCTTCCCTTTCCGTTTTAGTGCTCACCCCTCGCCGTTTTTTGCTCACTGAGTAGACCTGAGCACGCCCTGAGCAGCCTAAGGCGATTACTGAGCACGGGATGAGCGGAAGACTGAGTACCCTAAATGAGTAACCTCAATAAACTGTATCTCAACTAGTGGTCTCCTTTTTACCCATTTTTTTATATCGAATTTACTTTTGCCTGTTACATTTTCTAAAAAATCTAGCACTGCTATCACGAAAATAGCGAATTAAAGAAGCTATTTTTCCTTCCGATACCTACAACCTTTTTTTTAAGAGGAAATACTGTACTATTGCGCTGTACTAATATAGCCAATACTGTTCTGGGCTTTTTCCGTTAAAAGATAGCACAAGCCTAGATATTCATAAGGGCAGCCCTAGATATCCCAAAAGTTAAGGAAATCTCGGAATACCAATTGACGCTAGTCTATTATAGATATTTTCTGAATTTTGATCCCGAATACCTACTGGTAGAATAGTATACTAATGTTTCTTTATCAAAATGTATAATACTGATTAAAAGAATAAGATTCGAAAGTTGTAAGGCACTGACCTCAAGAAACGTAGGTATGCATTGACGAAGAATAAGCTGCATGGAGTGCAGCTTGTTCTGC